>NC_047521.1:2180777-2420777 GCF_902827115.2 Pseudochaenichthys georgianus | reverse complement strand
ACTCATAGTTAGCAGGTTCATGACTCAGTTAGCAGGTTCATGACTCAGTTAGCAGGTTCATGACTCATAGTTAGCAGGTTCATGACTCAGTTAGCAGGTTCATTACTCAGTTAGCAGGTTCATGACTCATAGTTAGCAGGTTCATGACTCATAGTTAGCAGGTTCATGACTCATAGTTAGCAGGTTCATGACTCATAGTTAGCAGGTTCATGACTCATAGTTAGCAGGTTCATGACTCATAGTTAGCAGGTTCATGACTCATAGTTAGCAGGTTCATGACTCAGTTAGCAGCCTACGAACCTACATCAGGTGTAACATTAAACCAAGTCTAAGATGAAAATGTCTGGATCTGGTTTTTGTCTTCAAAACGAGGCGGGTCCTCACAATGTGACTGAACACAGATAAGAGGAGAATAGATGTTTCCATGTCCTTCCATTTGGGCCTGTATATGAAAACACACGCACGCACGCACCCACGCACGCACACGCACTCACCCACGCACGCACGCACCCACGCACGCACGCACACACACACACACACACACACACACCACACACACACACACACACACACACACACACACACACACACACACACACACAAATTGGCAGAGCTGATCGGTGTTGAAAGAGAGCAAACAGCGGCTCATGTGCTCAGCTGCGCGGCACAGGACCAAACCGCTTTCTGAACACTTTCTGACAGCCACTACTTGTGCCAGAGGACTGTTTGTATTAAGACGTGCTATAAATGGAATCATACACATTTATCTAAAATAGTTGGTTTTTCGTCTATTCATTAAAGGTTTGGCCTGAACTTTTGTATTATTATCAACTTGCTTATTGATTTAACAGGGACGATATGATATAGATTTAAAAAATGGCAAATTTTCAATCATCCTTGGTTGGACCTTTAACTTTTAGGATTTAACAAAAACACAGTTTTAATATGCGGTTGTAAAGTTATCTAAATAAGTGTCTCTACCGTAGGCTATTTTTATTATATGTACAGCACTTTGGCTCGACCACAAATCGTTTATAAATGTGCTATATAAATAAAACTTGATTTGATTTGATAAATGTATAAAGCCCATATTTCTCTCCTGAGGTTTAAATGTGCTGAGATACTGCACTAATTCATTTAAAAGCACTATTTTCTCTTTGCTTTTTATTAAAACTGTCCATAGTCTCACCATACCTTTAGGTGTATGTTACACCTCACATTCCTGTGGTATTATATTGTATTATTCCTATCTGTATCATATATAAACATGTTTAGTTGTACAGTACATTATTCTAATCTAAGTCTCTCAATCGTAGCATACAACGTAAACTATACATATAGAATATTCTCCGACCTCTATTGGATTATATGCCAGTCACTACTGTTATTGGCGTTGTTAACTACTTCATGGTAACAACAGCTTCATTATCTAATGATCTAAACATGACTTTAAGTTATCTGACCATCTCATAACAACAAATGATGCCAATATTTACTCTTTCAAAGCTAGTTATCCTGAGGTTATCAATTTCAACATTATCTTAAGGAAGCATTCATTGAGTTGTTAAGATAAATGACTCATTATGTTTCTTTATCTCTGGATAACTGGCTTCTGTTCATGCTGTATCTACACATGCTTCATCCTGATGTTAGCTCAGGTACAAAGGGGGTTTCCTGGAGAGAACAGGACAAATGACTTGGTGTGGAAGTTCAAATGACCAGATACATGTTACTATAAGCACCATCTCATTAGCTCAAGATAAGGAAAAGCATTCAGAAAACAGCTGCTAATATATTACCACCATGCCTATTGTAGTGAATCCCAACACCTATAATTACACCTTCAATAGGCGTGTGGGAGGCACTCTGTTGACAGAGATAGCACAAGTTTTAGTCTCCAGATTGGATCAAGTCCTATACATAGGACGTCTTTATATTTCTGTTGTAAATTCTTGTCTTTTCTATTTTTTTTCTCATGTTATTGTAGTGTGCTTTTATTACATGTACAGCACTTTGGCTCGACCAAAAATCATTTTTAAATGTGCTTTATAAATAAAACTTGATTTGATTTGATACATGGTGGAGACTACATTTCCCATAATGCAACTTGACAACACATGTACTTAAATGCTGCATGCCCAGTGAATACCTAGATCTTTCAAATTCCCTGTGTCCAGTTTTGACCTGAGGTTGGTTCTCTCTGCCAACACTGAGATAACTGTGATGACATCATCAGAAGGTTGGTTCTCCTTTAAGAGTCATCAGCTGAGTGGACAGACCGTTAAGTGAGACACTGCCGATGCCAGGGCTCAAAACTAAGAAGTGAAACCAACTGAAAACAGTGAAGTGCATGTCAGCAGGCCAACAAGTCCTCCAACTCATACGACAAAATGGGCCGATTGTTCAGGCCCTTATTACGACCGAATATGTTGTTTGTTCAAGCGCTTAATACGTCAAATCAAATTTATATAGCACATTTATAAACGATTTTTGGTGGAGCCAAAGTGCTGTACATATAATAAAAATAGCCTACAGTAGAGACACTTTACAGCAAATACAACAGCACAGATTGTTCAGAATATCAGTATGAGAAAAACGACACCCTCTGTCCTCTGACCCTCTGTCCTTAGACCCTCACATCGTACAAGGAAAAACTTCCAGAGAAAACCCACAGTTTAAGGGAACATGGGAGAAACCTCAGGGAGAGCAACAGAGGAGGGATCCCTCTCCCAGGACGGACAGACATGCAATAGATGCCGTGTGTACATCGAAGAGATAATACATTTGACAGCATATAGACCGAATGTTAGGAAATGCATGTGTCTGTAATAAGAAGATGAATCCACGAGGATGTCAGCTACAATCCTGTGGAAGCCATCAGGGAAGTAGCATGACGAGACCCAAGGCAGGACCGCAGAGACAGGTTCAGCCACGACCCGAAGTCCACGACTTAATCCAGAACTCAGGATAGGGGATCCAAGACACAGGACTACAGCAAGAGGATCAGCCTCGACTCCGGATCCCGGCGTAGATATAGATACAAAACAAGAAAAAAGACTTGGCTGGGTTAATCGGAACAAGAGAATACACAGACACAGACAGAGAGGGAAAAGGTCATTGGATAAAAGTTATTCTTGATAACCCTCTAAAAAGATCTCATGAACTTCCCCACTCAATCTATCAAGACCCGAGCAGTTCTATTAGATATAGGATAAGAAACAGAGATAGGGATCACGTCCTATAGTTACGTTTTAAAGTTTTCGCCCTCTAGTGCTCCCATTGACGTTTTCATAATAAAACCAATGATCAAATGATTTAACAGTGATATCTGCAGTACTCATCAACTAAAAAAACATCAGTTTATCCTTGTTAATTATACGACATTTATTGGTTTAAATTGTGTACAATGCTTTTGTGTTTTTCCCATAGGTTTTTCTCTTTCGATTCTGAGAGACACCTTTATTTTTTCAGGGATTTTGATAGGCTAAAACATCGATTGTTTTAGCCGCAATGCATACATATAAAATCGGGAAAACATTTTTTTTAAATAAAATAATACTTTATGTAACTGTCTTCACTCTCTTGTTTATTTTATTCCACGTTGTATTTTTGGTTCCTACCTTTTATGTGCAACATTAATAGGGGCGGAACTAATCTGCGGTGTTTTGTGTTACACCTGTTTGTTTAATCGACGCACTTGATAGTTGCAACTGCAGAGCAACGCAGAATGTAAAGAAAATCTAAGGAAACTAAGGGAAAAATGCAGTTAAAGATATCAGCCCCTCTAGTTTAGATGACTAGCAGCCTACGAGGTACGTTTTTGTGCAGGTTGTTTGTCTAAATGTGTGTGGTTGAGCTGCAGGTTATATGTATGTATGCTATGCGCTAGCTTGTGCTACATGCTATTGTTAGCTTGTGCTACATGCTATTGTTAGCTTGTGCTACATGCTGTGTGGGATATGTGTGCCGTTTATTGTTTTATTTAGCGGCATTAACAGTGATGACATGCATATATTCCATATTTATTTATTGTTTACCTTTTTATATATGTTTTGTCTTACAACCCAGTTCTCACGGGTTGGAATAGGTCCCACAAGAATAAACCCCGTATTTAATCCAGACCTCAGCCTTGTGTCATTTACTGGAGGGAGCTACACTTTATTCCGAGTGTTCTTGCTTTTTTCTTTGAAAGTCATCACATCACAACGGCATTGTAATACACGGTTCGGCTGCATTATATATTACACATCTGCCGTAGATACTTATTTATAGAGAAGACCCTTTGACAAACTGTAAGAAATGCCGCCAAAACTGAATACGTGACGTGGATCATAAATATATTAGAATTAAACAACATCTTCCATTTCTTTTCACAGAATACGTCTCCTTGCAGTGTCAACACTAATTCGGCTGACTTTTATATTTGATCCAATTGGTAGATAGGTTATGTTTACACCATTACGGTGCACAGCTGATGGAAAGGGACTTTTTTGTAGTTTTTAAAGATATTATTTACTGAACTACCTTTCCAACTCCTCATGCAGTTGACTGTTACAGGTCTATACAGGTTCATGGTACAATGCATAAGCTTCAAATCGAGAGACTGAAACTGTATTTTCCTTTACCGTTCTGTTTTAATTTCACAATAAAGTTAATAGTCATATTATGTTTGATATTATTATGTTTTATTAAAGTTACACCACTGGTTTTTTAAACCCGCGCCGCCTAGTGGTTAAAGCACGTTATTGAATTTAGTTGTTGAATACGTTTTATTTGATGAAAACATTTAAATATTAAGAGTATCCTACATACAACATTGGGGGAAAGTAGAAGGCATGATAGAAATATAGAACATAAAATATCAAGAAGATACTGTAGTGGTCTCTACAATAAAACAGTTTAGTGCAGGACATCCAAAGATATTAACAGGAGGATGTGCAAAACAGACAAACTAATAAAGCTTTATTTAAACATTAAAGAATACTTTAAGTTAAGTTTTTCTTTTGAATAAAAAAAAACGCTGGGGTTATCCACAGATAAATATGAAGTCTGACAAAGTACTTTACGTCCAATATATTGCATAGTTTATGTTGGCACTTGACAATCACCTTCCCTGAATTTGACTTATGTGGGTATATTAATTCACCCATTTATTAATATATGTTTTACATTTGATAACACCACTATGTTTCGTATCCCCTAAACCTCCAGGGTGTACACAGTTTAATACTGGCAACTTCTAATTGTGGGAAATACGAAAACGTCTTATAAAGAGACGTGCCATAGAACAAAAGATGCGAAACACACAATAGCATGTGTAGTTCTGGTGGGGGTGGGGCTGGAGCCGGGTGCTGGACCCCTCCAATTCCAGTTTTGGAAAGTCTGCCGTGGTTCCATTCAATTTCAAAGAGCTGTTGACGCTCAGCGTAACCTTGTCGCACTGCCACTCCAACATCCAATCACAGGGCTTGATGACTAATCACGGGGTTTGTAAAGCAAGGCAGATGTTGTAGTCCCAAACGATAGCTGGGGATTCTGGGTAGTGTAGTGTTTAAACTCAGAAAAAACTATTTGTTTCTCTGAATCAAAGGTTAAAAACACAAAAAGCATTTTACACAATTTAAACCAGGGGTTCTCAAAGTGCGGCCCGCGGGCCAATGGCGGCCCTGGGAACTGTTTCTGGCGGCCCGTGATAGTTAATGTGACACGCTGAAATGCATGCGTTATATTTTAATCATCCATGGTTCGTATCTAGTAATTTAGGTTAACTTCCTGTTTCGTTTGCATGCTTTTATTTTGAAGGCGAGATAACGTGTTTAACAGGAAGTTGTGGTGGCATTGGAGACAACTTGACAAATTCTTTCACACACAGTGACGTCACGAGCTACCCACAATGCAACAAGCGCCATATATATATATATATATATATAAATACGCCATTTTCCTGGAGGTGCAAATATCCTGGAAGTGCAAATATAAACAGCTAGCTAACGTAGCCAGGCAGAGCGCACTAGTTTTTTTTTACTGATTTAACGACCGAAGAAATCGCTGCATGTCTTCGGATTACATCTCTGGACTTGAGGGGTGTGCTCTAGGTCGTTACCAGCGTAAACTAGAGCTGTGTGGGTTGTCGGATTGCCCTTACAGACTGCCTGCAGATGTATGGAAAAAACGACAGTGGCCTTCGCCGATTTTGGCTGCATCTACGTCTAATTTCTGGAAACACCAGGTGAATACCCCACTTGTCACAATAATATTATCATGCCATTGCATATATGTGGTATTTTAGGGTTGACTAGATATTGATTAAGGCAATAGACTATGATATTCAGTACAGGAAGCTTAGCAACACTTAGACGGTGTACGGCTGCTTGCACCTCGCGTAAATCGGCGGATACCGGAAGTACGATGTCGCGCTCTGCCCAATATCCGTATGTGTGTGTGAAAGAATAAAGTAGTGTCTTCTATGTAACGGCAGAGAAAGAGAACAACGGACTGTATGTTTTAAATGTTTCACACCCCCCTAAGAGGCCACAAGCTCTTACGTTGGGTCTGGAGTTACAAATAAATTCTGATTCATCAGTAAAGTAAAGCCTACAACCATTATTCGGAGGGAAATGCTCCACTGTCATTTTTGCTAGATCAAAAGTCGAAAGTTGTTTTGGATTAGTCACTAGTTGACTGGTAAGAAATTATATGAGAAGCAGCTGATTAAAATGCCAGAGAAGATGTATACTCCAAATGATGTTTATTGTAAATAGGAGGTGAATGCCAAGATATGTACACAAAATGTATGTGTGTTTGTTTGTATGTATGTAAAAAGGCATGTGTGTGATTGTGGTTATTTGCGTGTGCGTGTTTGCATGTGTGTGTTTGCGTGTGTGGTTAAGTATATGAACGCACACAACAGTCCGGTTATACAATAAAACAACAAGCTGTCTCTCCCAACGTCCACACTCAGGCACACTGTTATTTCCACTGACTACCCCCAGCGCGAGCATCCCCAAACTCACTCCCTGATTGGATGCACGAGAGGAGCTATGAGGGGTGCATGCACTGGAAGCATGTCCCAAAGGCGGCAAAGTGTTCACATGAACAGCCCGTGGCCCAAACCATCAGTCCTTCGCAACAAAAGTTGTTGGAAGTTTTCGTTGTGTAAGCGAGATGGAGGAGCCAGGGCCGTCGCGTAAAAAACGTTGTGTCAGTGAGGAGAAAAGGAAGTTCCAGGAGAAATGGAGCTTTGAAATAGGCGAGGAACTGCTAAGCATGGAGAGTATCAAAGACAGAACAAGGGGAATCGACATTTGTGATGCTGTGTGTCGTAGTCTCGATGCATACAATGTGGAGCTGACATCCATGGTCGGTGTCACAACAGATGGAGCGCCAGCCATGGTCGGGAGAAAGGCGGGTGCTGTCTCTGCTCAGCGACAAAGTGGCCAATAACGGAGGTGAGAACCTAATCAAATATCACTGCATAATTCACCAAGAAGCCCTTGCTGCTCATACGCTTGAAATGAAACATGTCATGGACATTGTTGTCAAGACAGTGAATTTCCTAAAGTCCAGAGGTCTGAATCACCGTCAATTCAAAACTTTTTTGGTGCAATCAGAGGCTGAATTTGGTGACGTCATATTCTTCACTGCTGTCAGGTGGCTGAGCAGAGGTGCCACACTGAAGCGTTCTTTTTATTTGAGGAAAGAAATCGCTGAGTTCATGCAATCAAAAGGACAAGATCTTCCACAGTTAAGTGACACTGAATGGCTTTGTGACCTAGCGTTTCTTGTTGACCTGAACACCTTTCTCAGTGATCTCAATGTGAAGCTGCAGGGCCATGGGAAGCTCATTTCCACATTGTTTGACAGCATCAAAGCTTTCCAGCGAAAACTTCAACTACTGCAGGGACAGCTCAGAGAGGGGGATCTAACCCATTTCCCCGCCTGCAAGGTGCTCGCAGGTGAATGTGACGTTTTACATCACCTGTGTTCAGACAAGAACCACAACCTCATGGAAAAACTCCAAGAGGAATTCCACCACCGCTTCTCGGACTTCAGTGACCACGAGAAGTCATTCAACCTATTCCAAGATCCCTTCACATGTGCACCCGAAGAAGAGCAGGTCGAGCTCATCGACCTGCAGGAGAGCTCTGAGGCCAGAGCAGCATATCGAGACAAGAATCTCATCGAGTTCTACAAAGGACTTTCCCCATCTGCGTACCCTGCACTTCGCCAACATGCCATCAGAATGGCCTCTCTGTTCGGAAGCACATACATTTGTGAGAAAACCTTCTCCACCATGGCCATCAACAAATCCAAGCTGAGATCCAGGCTGACGGATGCCCATCGACATGCTGTCCTTCGTATAGCAACAGATGGAACCGGACATCAGAGGAATAGTAGCCAACAGAAGACAGCACCATAAATCCCATTCAAAGTAGGAAGAGGTATGTTGATGACAGGCAATAATAGCCGATTTGTGTTACAAATACAACAACAATAATAATAACAATGATGATGATGAATACTGTGTTATTGTGGTCTTTGGTAAGCTTCTATTTTAAAAGTCTCTTTCTTTCCCTCCCCCTCTCTGTCTCTCTGTATTTGTCTCTGCAAGTTATCCTGTGGTGCTTGAGTAGCTGGAATTGGTTCTGAATCAGGGCCCTGCTGATAACACAGGAAATCCACAGCATATCACTCACTCCAGCACAATACTCTCTCACTCTCTCTCTCTCTCTCTCTCTCTCTCTCTCTCTCTGTGTGTGTGTGTGTGTGTGTTTGCAAGGCACTTTTGAGACAAATTAATGTTTGATTAATCTTAATGTATACTGTATGTATAATTGGTTAGTACAATAAAGAAAGGATTTGTTTTGGAATTATTTTGTGTTCCGTTTTTTCTTGGGCGGCCCTCAATCCAATATTGGGTACCTAAATTGGCCCTCACTCATCAAAACTTTGAGAACCCCTGATTTAAACCAATCAATAGTGTGTAATTAAGGATAAACTGATGTTTTTTAGTGGATGAGTAATGCAGATATCACTGTGTAATCATTTGACAGTGAGGGGAATATATCCGGTTTTATTATGAAAACTTCGAGACCGGAAAAACTGTTTTCACCCACGCTAACTTTACATGAAAGCTGCCGCATATACACGTTATCCTGGCGAGACCTCAAATCATCTTCGTAATATCTATCAAACTATAGATCCTACACATCCACTGGACGTGGATTCTAAGAGTACAATATACACTTCTCGCCAAAAATCAAATCAAAAAGCATTTTAATGGCCAAACTATTCCACAATTTAGGATTTTCCAGAGAGGGTTATTTGTGAATAAACGTCCCTCCGGAGCGTTTGCAATGAACGGGCCGGGAGCATGTTGTTTCTTACACGACCACTAGAGGTGCTCTAGTGGTCGTGTAAGAAACAACATACACTTTAAAACGTGCCTCTGGGTCGTAATAAGGGCATGAACAATTGGCCTATATGGTCGTTTTTTGTAGGAGGACAGGCTGCAGCAGCCATGTAGCCCAATGCTAACTTTTTTACCCATGAACACTCTCCAAGGCTAGAAGATACTCATCAGAGATGCTGCCTCGGGTCAGGGGCCACCACCTTGCAGGACATGTTTCCAGCCTGAGCAGTCTCTACGACTGCTCAGGCTGGAAACATATAAAGCTGGTTCCAATAAGTGACCATCTTTCATTTGGGGTCACTGACTCATGGTCATAAGGAACCAGACAAAACGACAACTGCTCGACATTAGTTCATTATGTAGCAAGACATTTTTACATGAGAGAAAACAGTGTTTTTAATGCAGTAATCAATTGATATATTTGTACTACATTTCTTTACGCTATTCACCTGTACTGTCTTGCAAAATCACATGGTTTTTCATTTTGTTCTGCTTTATCGAGTGATACAAAGAGATATACACAATCCCCTGTAAAACCTTTTGTCTTCTGATATGTCAACACAATGAAACAACAATTTGAACCTGGCTTTATTTAATTTTTAACTTTCAGATGTATCTTCTGTAAATATGTCCACATTAGCATATATTATATTGTTTTAATAACATAAAGTCTCACTTGCATATAAACCAAACCATTTTGGAAAACGTTTTCACAGAAAATAATCCTTATATAAGTAAAAAGATAAGTGTCATATATATCTTTGACCCTCGACACTGCATGACCAAGAAATACTCTGCATGCTGTTTGAGAAAATGGCAGTATCCTCACATTGTATTCATGAATAAAATACCATTATTTCATCAAACACTGTCATTATCATTCTAATCATCAGTTTTTAAACATCCCTTTTCACATTAATACCTAATTGTGTAAAGTCCTCTCCATGTTCACCTCGATCAGCCTGTCTTTGTTCAGCGCTCCATCTGCTGAGTCAACAGAGAGGCTGTCCCAGAAACCACTTACTGTGTGTGAAAAGGATCCACATCAAGACATTAATCCCCAAAACAATAATCCAATAGATAATGTGTGCGGGAGGCCATTTGAAGCACTGGAAAACGGGAGAGAGGGGCCGGCTGGGGGACCCATTCCTCCGGCAGCTAAGGAGATATCACTCACCGATTCATGGGTGCACTCAAGTGTGCTATTTGCTTTTCAATTAGGCCATATCCAAATGGAAGATAGGGGGGTTTTAAATGTATTAACATGCTAGTTAAAAGAGTACAGGATTTTCTGCCTCACCATCCAATTTAGATAGAGTCCATCTGAACGATTAGCTGCTCAAACAAGCTGCCCGCAGAGCACACACACCGATAATAAATAGTTATGGCTAAATGCTGCAAACATCCGACTGAATTAAGGTCCTATTAGTGCACAAGTGACCTTTAAGGGGAAACATAAAAGGATATCTCCTGAGGTGAGGTGGGGGGGGGGGGGGGGTGGTGCGCTACTCGGAGACAGAAAGACAGAATCTTGTTGAATGTTCCAGTGTGATAGGTTCATAAAAACCTTGTGTTTTTAGAAACACATAAAATCACTTCATGGTCATACATCGACAAGGGATTATTATTAACTTGAACCAACGGTTGCATTATTTAAAGGAACTATTTTATTTAACCTTACTGTCAAAGGTAATATGTAAGTCATTTTTAAGTGACTTCTGAACCAGTCACACATTAATAATAAAAGAGGAAATACAATCACCCCAAAAAAAAGATAAATTATTTAACTTGAAAGTTGCTTTTAGTTACATTAAACAGAAAATTCATGTATTTAGGATTATGATATGAAATAAGGGTTAATGCCAAAATGAAACCTATAGTTTACCGGTGGGCATGGCAGCAAGCTCAGGACCAGAGAGGAAGCAGCACTCCTCCCTGCTTTTCCATGCCTTGAGAATGTTCCATACAGCTTTGTCTTGATTTAATGAAACACTACTATTTAGCATGTGAACATCGTTCAATCTAAAATGATACAACTAGTGTTTGACACAGGGATTGTGTGCAAAATGCAAACAACACAGTTAGCTAATAACTCAGCACCTGCATAATAATTAAAAATAACTTTAATTATTTTAATTCACTTATTGCATTTATCTTTTTGCTCCCATGTATCTTTTAGTATGTATTAGGTTGTGATTCTTAGTTACTGTCTACATAGAGCAGGGGTGCCCACACTTTTTTGGCTAGTGAGCTACTTTTGAAATGACCAGCTCACCGAAAATACCAACCAAAAATAATATCCCAAATTGCAAGGGTTGCTGAATAACACGTTTTATTTATACATGAGACAACTAGGCTGCAACAAACGACTAATTTGATAATCGATTAATCTATCGATTAATGAAACGATTAATCGACTATTCGGACTATTATGCCTTGCACAATTTCTCAAACGCTCTTATTTAGCCATCGACTTTTAGATTTAGCTTGAGGTTGTTTTAGGCATGTGGAAACTAGCCAGGGCCGCCCCTCCCTACAGGCCAATCACGCAGGCTGCATGGGGCCCGCCTTGCGCAGGGGGCCCCGCCCAGAGGGCCTCAGCTGCTGTGCACAGTTCTCCACGCAGTTCTCCGCGCACCCGCTGACACGCTAGAGTGAGAGGTGACAAGGGGAGCACGTCTGTAACCCGACACCGTTGCAATGAATCGACATCTGACCAATCACGGCTTTGATACGGCCACTAGTGCAGGTGAAGAGATGTCGGTGAAAAGACAGTTTCAGTCCGGCGCAAGCAAGAGGGGAGAAAAACAAAACATGAAGAAACTAGAGCATCACTCGAAGGTGGGTTATTGTTTGAGTCAAATGTACAACTTGCGATTGTTGTATAAGTCAAATCGCCAATTGCCATATTAAAACATCAGCTGCAATTCACGACATGAAGAAGGCAGTCTCTGCATAGCCAACAAACTCTCACTCCATAATCGTCCAGGAGCGACGTTTGGTCAGGGTCCCGTGGCGTGCAGTTGTGACGCTCCTAGGCTCCTTCAGCGTCATAAAGGGACGCAAATAGCTTTCAACTGATTGCAATGTATTCCCATCTGCGGCGGGATTTGACGCTCATGGAAGCACGGCATTCGTTTGTGTCGGCTGCCCTTAAAGGCAATGTGAGCTTCCATTCCCATTGGATAACGGAGAATTGTACACCCGGAAGTAAGTATTCCCCTTACTGTCGATTGATTTCACAGTGATATCTGCACTACTCATCGACTAAAAAACACCAGATTATCCTTGTTAATTACACAACATTGATTGGTTTAAATTGTGTGCAATGCTTTTGTATTTTTCCCTTTCGATTCGGAGAAACAAATATTTTTTCGGAGTAAAGGATGGCAGAAGACACTACACTACCCAGAATCCCCAGCTATCGTTTAGGACTACACCATGTGCTCTGTTTGACAAACCCCGTTTTTTTCACCATTCATTCCAATGGCTGACGTCTATGTCATGTGATCTTCAAATTTCTCCCTGCAGAAAAAAAAAACATGGCCGAACTTCGTTTTATTCTAGGTGGAAAATGCCTATTTTAAAGTATATGAGTTGTTATTTCAGATTATGTGTGCAGTGGATGTACATGATCTTTAGTTTGCTAGTTATTACGAAGATTACTTCAGGAAATTGCGTCCATAGAACGTTTTCATTGTTACCAAGGTGGTTGCTAGGGACGCTGCTATTGATATTATTTCTGTTATGTTGTGTAACTGTTTAATGGTGTTATCTTTATTGCTACCCCCTTCCCCGTCAATGTATAGTGTTGGTCCACAGCGCAAACGTATTAGTTTAACAAAATCTGCATCTAAAGATACGTTATTTTCCCCTGTGCAATTCCAGTCTCACATCTCACATCACATCGTCATAAACAAATACCGGAAACAGACCGAAAACATAAAAAAAAAAAAAAAAAAAACTTTATTCTGAGTGTGCTTGCTTTTCTCTTTGAAAGTCATCACATAACGGCATTGTAATAAACGGTCCGGCTGCATTCAATATTACATATCTGCCGTAGTTCTGTATTTATAGAGCCCTGATGAGAAGACCTCTAGACAAACATGAGGAACTGAAAACGTGACGTGGATCATAAATATATCAGCAATTAAACAACATCTGACATTTCTTTTCACACAATACGTCTCCTTGCAGTATCGACACTAATTCGGCTCACTTTTATATTTGATCCAATTGGTAGATAGGCTGTATTTACACCATAAAGGTGCACAGCTGATATAAAGGGACACCTGGTGGTTAAAGCATGTTATTGAATTTCATTATTTTTATTATTAGATATTAATAGGATCCCTATAAAGTATATTCGTTACTCGTTATTCTCTACTAATAGTTAATTAAAGACTGTATATAATGACTATTTTGCACATCCCTTTCAAGATTTCAAGATTTTCTAAGGTTTATTGAGATATCATATTCACAAACGGTGTAGTTATGCAATGAATGTAAAACTTTGTGTATACCTCCAGCAATGTTAACTATGTTGAAGCACTTATTTTAACTGATATTATACATATGTATTATACTCTTATAAGATGTATGTAGATAGTATAAGAAATGTGCAGAATAGGAAAATTTAATGGTGGAGGTACACATATTGAAAGATGTCTTGTGATGCACTGTTGAGGAAGCTGTGACCCAAGTTTTTCATCTCCGGCCTTGTCAGGTATTGAACAATCAATAAATAAAGAACACAGAATTATTAAATATAAAACACAGAATTTGTGTGATTATACTAAATGATTTACAAATAAACACCACTGCATATTTACAACTATACACATGCTGATGTAACGCAAATGTTTCCAACTTGGGATCAATAAAGTACATCTTATCTTAAGATGCAGGAGGGGTCACAAACATAAGACCAGCTGTTAAATAAAGCTCTTCTGACCTTAGCTGTCGTGTGTATATATATTAATGCTGCCCATTATGGGCACAAGCAATTTTCACCCATTTATTAATTATATGTTAAATGTAAGTGTTTCCTATCCCCTAAACCTCCAGGGATGTACACAGTTTAATACTGGCAACTTCTTATTATGGGAAATATGAAAACGTCTTTTAAAACTACAACTCCCAGTAGAGACGTGCCATAGATAGAGAACATGTTGCGAAACAGAATAGCCAGCATGTGTAGTTCTGGGGACGGGGTGGGGGAGGGGGGACGCGGTGGACCCATTCAAATCCAGTTTTGGACAGTCTGCCGTGGTTCCATCCCATTTCAAGTGCTGTTCGAGGCGTAACCGTCGGAGCACACTCTCCAATCACAGAGCTTGAGGACTATCACGGGGTTTGTCAAGCGAAGCGGAGAGAATACTTACTTCCGGGTGTAATATTCTGTAAAGCAAATGAGCTGCTCCGACCCTCGGTCCTGATGGACTCCAACTTGTGTTTATTAATCAAACACATAAATAAACACAAGGATAATTATGTGTTATTGTTGAGTAAATGGAGAATTGCACAGGGGAAAATAACGTATCTATTGTGGTGATTGACATTATTCACCCACGGATCTATGGGTTAGGGTATTGTTCTGCACGGACATTTTAGTGAGCCGGACTTCCTGTCTCCGCCGGTCTTCGCTTCCCGGGCATGAAGCTGTTTACATGTGTTTTGAGATGCTAAATAAAAGTCTAGCTTGTACCTTTGATACCCCGCCTCCGACTCCTATCTCTCGGCACCACACTATGCCACAATTTTAGATGCGGATTTTGTTAAACTAATACGTTTGCGCTGTGGACCAACACTATACATTGACGGGGAAGGGGGTAGCAATAAAGATAACACCATTTTACACAACATAACAGAAATAATATCGATAGCAGCGTCCCTAGCAACCACCTTGGTAACAATGAAAACGTTCTATGGACGCAATTTCCTGAAGTAATCTTCGTAATAACTAGCAAACTAAAGATCATGTACATCCACTGCACACATCATCTGAAATAACAACTCATATTTCTCGCATCAAATGACATCAAAAGGCATTTTAATCGCCAAACTAACCTTAAAATAGGCATTTTCCACCGAGAATAAAACGAAGTTCGGCCATGTTTTTTTTTTCTGCAGGGAGAAATGTGAAGATCACGTGACATAGACGCCAGCCATTGGAATGAATGGTGAAAAAAAACGTAGGGATCTTACAATTTCAGAGGCGTTTTCGTAGAAATACTACGTCCTACCTTGTGGACCAACGTAGTTATTACACGTTTTTTTATGAGACTGGGTTGGGAATGCAGTTGGAGGTCAACCAATCACAGAGCTTGAGAACTAATCACGGGGTTTGTCAAACAGAGCACATGGTGTAGTCCTAAACGATAGCTGGGGATTCTGGGTAGTGTAGTGTCTTCTGCCATCCTTTACTCCGAAAAAATATTTGTTTCTCCGAATCGAAGGGGAAAAATACAAAAGCATTGCACACAATTTAAACCAATCAATGTTGTGTAATTAACAAGGATAATCTGGTTCCGTGTGTACAATTCTCCGTTATCCAATGGGAATGGACGCTCACATTGCCTTTAAGGGCAGCCGACACAAACGAATGCCGTGCTTCCATGAGCGTCAAATCCCGCCGCAGATTTGAATACATTGCAATCAGTTGAAAGCTATTTGCGTCCCTTTATGAAGCTGAAGGAGCCTAGGAGCGTCACAACTGCACGCCACGGGACCCTGACCAAACGTCGCTCCTGGACGATTATGGAGTGAGAGTGTGTTGGCATAGCATATAGGCTAATGGAGATGCAGTTATTTCCAGCATTCTTTATTTAACATTCATTCAAGTATGTTATGCCTTTTATCTGCTAATGTACAGGAGGAAGAGTGATAAACTGTCTGCAGGGCCGGCCCTCGGCATAGGCAGTATAGGCGAATGCTAAGGGCGCATCAACCCATAGGGGGCGCCGAAAATTGGGGAGAAAAAAAAAAAGTTTGAAATTTAAAAAAAATTAAATAAATGTATTTCATAACAACACAGTTTCCCGATTTTGGATCAACAAAGTACATCTTATTATCTTATACTAACAGAACTACGCCTATATTGCGTACAGCGCCCATAAACCCACAACTTCCCCCCACAACTTCAAATTGAACTGCCCCAGTAAAAACCAGAGGTTTATGTGAAATTGTTCTTTTTTTTAAATAATGGTTTTAGTGTGCAATTATAGGTTTTCATTTTGTATTTGTGTTCATTTAAAATAAATCAAACTCCCAAAAAACGTACACAGCTTCTGTGTGCTTTTATTAACATTGGAATTTACATTGTAAGTGGCCGTGGGGGGGGGAGAGCTCTAGAGAGCTCTCTCCTGAAAGACTGAGAGGCTCTGATAACCTCAGCTCAGTGAGGTAAAGGCACACCTTCATATGATCATTATAGTTATAAAAAAATAAGAGAATAGGTGAAAAACAGGTATAAAATACTATATGACAGTACAAAAAAGTTGTTATTAATAAACAAGAATACAGTTTGAAAGGGGAGTGATTTGTAAAATATCCATAAAGAAAAAGAGAATCTGCTTACAGTTCTGTTTCATATCGTGTTGAGAGATGTATCCATAGATCTCCTAATGTTGCTCTCAAAGTGCACCAGAGTGATGCTTTTAACTTCAATATTAAAAAACAAAAGTCTTCCCAGGGGTGCATGCCCCCGGACCCCCATAGAGGACGTGAGTTCCCCCCCCTACTTAAATCATGTTCAAATGGATAGGAAACTAAATTGCACACATCTTGTGTCCATATCTTTCTGTTTTGGTGGTCATTTCTGACTTTCGCGAGTCATAGTGAGTGTCTGCATTTGGTGGGGGGGGGGGGGGGGGGGGGGTCCTGACTGTCTGTCTAGTTGGCTTGCATAACAGTTAAAGTTTACAGCCTAAAAAACATGGAGCATTTGTTCCCCTTTTATTCATTTTTATGTCAATTTGCACATTTCATGGTGATGCTCAGCCTCTCCCCTTAACTCCTGCAGTCATCATCATGTCAACCACAACACAGAGAAATACTGATAGAAATGTGTGTGTAGTTGTTGACACATTGCTGACAGAGGGAACTACGTTTGAATACAGATTTAAGAAATATCAGTTTTTGAGCATGTCATAGGCATGTTTTGTCTTGACTATAGTACAATAATAAAATAATATAGTATTTATATTATTGAATTGATTATGATTATTATTATTAGTAGAAGTAGTTTATTTGCATTAATTATATTTTAATCTTTTTGAGGCTAGTATTTGGTAGGAAATGCAAACGTATTCACCTGTAAACGCACACTGAACGACATACATGCACATTTACCATTTACCTCACTGTATAAAAAAGTAACTGTGTTGATAATAATAATAAACAGGAATTATATTTGCAAAGTATCCTACTTTGTTTCCAAAAAAAAAAGTTTCACTTCCTGTCGGTTGGGGGCCTCATCTCACAATGTCGCTTGGGGCCCCAAGTTGGCCAGGGGCGGCCCTGAATCTAGGTCCCTCTATGTCAGAGGTGCCCAGTACGTCGACCGCGGGGGCAATGCTGGTAGATCGCGAGTCATTCATAAATGGCCGCTTACAATGTAAATTCCAATGTTAATAAAAGCACACAGAAGCTGTGTACGTTTTTTGGGAGTTTGATTTATTTTAAATGAACACAAATACAAAATGAAAACCTATAATTGCACACTAAAACCATTATTTTAAAAAAAGAACAATTTCACATCACTCTTCCTCCTGTACATTAGCAGATAAAAGGCATAACATACTTGAATGAATGTTAAATAAAGAATGCTGGAAATAACTGCATCTCCATTAGCCTATATGCTATGCAGAGACTGCCTTCTTCATGTCGTGAATTGCAGCTGATGTTTTAATATGGCAATTGGCAATTTGACTTATACAACAATCGCAAGTTGTACATTTGACTCAAACAATAACCCATTGTTTTGAGTCACACCATAGTTTGGAAGCATAACTTCCCAACTATGGAATTGTGATGGGACATGAATGCAGCACTTGTACATCCTTCTTTTTACTTTTATAATGGTGTTGCTTCTTTTTTGTAATGAACTAGTCTCCTGTCATTGTAAATGAGGGTCACCCATCAGTGATCTCTCCAGTATGAAGGTTAAATAGATGTATCATGCCTAAATCAGCTTCCTATTGGGAATCTTGCCATTTTTGTCCTGCGGTGCATGAAGATCATAGAGAGGTCGATATCAATGAGTCATTGATACAACTCTGAAGAAATCCAAACCTACCTGGAAGTCAAGCCCAGGCACATGGGAGTGCCCTGTCCTCTGGCGTTACCTTTACGTGAGGCACATGTTTACAGACTGTGGGGTTCATGTGAATGAAATGATTTTTTTCTCTCTGGCTCCATCAGGTCAATGTTAGATTAAAGCACAAATAGTTTTGCTTATCAGTTATTATTTTACTTCAGTATAATTGTAATACGCTTTTGGAAGAAAGGTGCCATAAATACCTCATTTCACAATCATCACAGACACATCAAACCATAAATGTCACGGTGCCTCTGCACACACAAAGCCAGCACTGTAACTTTGGAATGGAATGTCAGCGGAAATTATTCAGAAGTGTGATTCAGTCTTATCAGCCTGGCAACCAGTCACTGGTGCACAGTGACACTACACTATTAACAGCACTGATTAGGTACACTTTACAAAGTTAAAGTTAAAACACAGAGCCAAAACATCTAGATCTGTGTTGAGTTTGTAAAACAATGCACATGAAGAGGACAGAGGACTCGAATGACCCATGATCAAATTCAAGGAGAATCAGTTTCAAAGTTTTGAATTCATAATGCTTAACATGGTATGTAATGAAACTTAAAAAGGTTCTATGGGAAAGAAACAAAAAACGATGGTTCCCCAATGTGAAGGGAAGACAGTGAATGGGGTATTTAATATGATTAAAGTTTTAAGAAATTATCTTAAATTGAATATTAAATCATTTCTAAATAAATGATGTGCTAATGTGGATACACTTTGGAACAGAAATCGGTTCAAAAGCCAGGCTCAAAATTCTTGTTGTACTTTGTTGACATAATATTACATTATGTTTTTACAGGGAAATGCGGATATCTCTTCATATCACTCCCTAGTTGATTACTAGTACTAAAACAATTATTTTTCTGCATTTTTTTCCCGAATTTTGAAATACAGTATGTCATTATCTTATGCTAACTTTTGGTGAATTAAGTTTAAATGTACAGACACAAAAATAAAGAATTAGTAAAACACAAATATTTTTTTTCAATTTTTTATTTTATTTGTTCAAGACAAATACGGATGGACTTTTATTAATCCCTCGTGGGGAAATTGTTTCTCTGCATTTGACCCATCCTAGTGTTAGGAGCAGTGTGCTGCTTGGTTTTACCGGGACTTGAACTGGTGACCTTCCAGTTGCCAAGCCAAGTCCCTGTCGACTTCGCCACCACCGCCCTATATACACCTATATACACCTAAACATCCAGTTATAAGCTTCCATCGATCTGCCGCTGCTCCTTTTATGTTGTTTCCATCACACGCCATTGATTTTTACTGCCTGTGAAAACAGCAGGGACCATGGTGAGAGGGCCTCAGTCCACAGCAATGTGTTGGGTAGGTTAGTGTGTGTGTGTGTGTGTGTGTGTGTGTGTGTGTGTGTGTGTGTGTGTGTGTGTGTGTGTGTGTGTGTGTGTGTGTGTGTGTGTGTGTGTGTGTGTGTGTGTGTGGGTTCAATGATATAGAGATAATCCCAGATCGATGAGCGATAATGTTTTAGGATGCTCCTCTCTACTGACAGAGGGAGCCTTGACAAAGCGCACTCTGTTTATTTTCCCTTTACCTTAAAGTGGACCTATCATGCTATATTTGAATAATATAGTGTAGGGCCATACCTATATAAAACATGTCTGCAAAGTTTTTTTTTCAAAATACCAAACAGATCATGCATTTTAGCCATGCCTCATTTCGCTCTTTTCCAGCCCTGTTTTTGCAAGGGCTGATTATGTGAGAAGTCTTCTTGCTGCTTTTGTGGCAGACTACAGCGCCACCTACAGGCCTGGCATATGTACTACAGCGTCTCCAGCACTTTCGAACGGCAATGGCCGTGGCTGTCTCCTCCTGATAGGTGGAGAGTTGCCCATATTGGCGGAGCTCCTCGTTCCTGACGTCAGAACAATTTAAATCTGGATCAGTCTGTATCAGATCCGTTACAGCCCCGTTTTTAGAGATTTGGGTACGGAGGAAAAGAGAGAGGGTTGTGTTTTCTGACACTTGGTGAGTTCCCTCACACACCGGGGACACATATTCATGTATAAAAGACGTACAACAGTGCATTTGGCATGATAGGTCCCCTTTAAGCAAACTCTACCATTAAACTGTTCATGAAGAGAACTCAATGTCCTATATACGTCTGTATCTAATGAATCACCCTATGCATTCCTCTTGAGTCTACTATTATATGTGTTGATTTTGGTAATCATGGGATTTTACCATTGGATTTTGAAATATTGCAGGATAATCTCCATTTATATTATTTAGAGGCCACACTCCAATTTTTGTGGTTTCCCCTTTCTTCAAGAGTGTTCTATAGGTTTTTGTGACATTTTAAACACAACTCTAAGCGGTTGACCAATCTCAACCAAGCCGGCCAGCTAACCAATCAGAGCAGACTGGGATTTATGAGACAAATAGCAACCTTTTTGAACATTAAAACATGTAAATGTGTCACATTCGAGGCACCAAATACAAATACGAACCTGAAAATTAACATAATATGTCCTCTTTAAAGCGTAAATGCAATTCCCAGAAGTAAATAGCTCATTACCTTGTATTTTCCACAGACCTCACTTTGGTAATCTAACCAAAAGGTCATCAACTTCGAGATGATCAGAAATGCTAAAACCTCACTCATTTTTGGTTTACGACTCATTCCTGGACCACACTTTAAACAAACACCATCCAGGGGTTTGAAACCTAACTACACAACCACACAACTAGGGCCACCAGGGTGGGTGGAGGGGGTCTGGAGGACGAGTTTTGGGCTGACAGCCCAGGAGCACAGCGGAGGGCCCGGAAGGGATCTCGGGCGGATGGCCCGAGGGCAAGGCAGAAGCCGAGACGGGGGACTCGGGCGGATGGCCCGGGGGCAAGGCAGAGTCCAAGGTGGGGGTCTCGGGCGGACGGCCCAGGGGCAAGGCAGAGTCCATGGTGGGGGTCTCGGGCGGACGGCCCAGGGGCAAGGCAGAGTCCATGGTGGGGGTCTCGGGCGGACGGCCCGGGGGAAAGGCAGAGTCCATGGTGGGGGTCTCGGGCAGACGGCTCGAGGGCAAGGCAGAGTCCATGGTGGGGGTCTCGGGCAGACGGCCCGGGGGCAAGGCAGAGTCCATGGAGGGGGTCTCGGGCGGACGGCCCGGGGGCAAGGCAGAGTCCATGGAGGGGCGAAGACCACAGCAGGCAAACTCAGGTGGCCGAGCATGAGGGTGAAGGCTGCGACACTCAGGAGGCCAGGCTCGAGGGCGAATACCGCGGCTCTCAGGTGGCTGGGCTCGAGGGCGAAGACCGCGGCACTCAGGGGGCCGGGCCCGAAGGCGAAGACCGCGGCTCTCAGGGGGCCGAGCTCGAGGGCGAAGCAGGTGGCGACGGAACAACTCCGGAGGACGGGCAGGAAGGCGCTGACGGGACAGCTCCGGAGGCCGGGCAGGACCCGGTGTCGGCCGGACAGGAACCGGAGCCGGTGGGACAGACTTCGGCAGGATCCACCACGGAAGAGGACCAGGAGTTGGCCGGACCCCCGGCGAGACAGGTGACGGCGGGACCTCCAACGGAACAGGACATGGGATTGGCAGGACCCCCAGCGGAAGAGTAGTCGGTGGGACCCCCAATGGGACAAGACATGGAGCTGGCAGGACCCCCAGCGGAACCTCCAACGGCACAGGACATACGGTTGGCAGGACCCCCGGCAGAAGAGCAGTCGGCAGGACCCCCAACGGGACATGACATGGAGTTGGCAGGACCCCCGGCAGAAGAATCGTCGGCGGGGCCTCCAACGGCACGGGACACAGGGTTGGCAGGACCCCCGGCAGAAGTGCAGTCGGCGGGACCCCCAACGGCACGGGACACAGGGTTGGCAGGACCCCCGGCAGAAGAGCAGTCGGCGGGACCCCCAACGGGACATGACATGGAGTTGGCAGGATCCCCGGCAGAAGAATCGTCGGCAGGGCCTCCAACGGCACGGGACACAGGGTTGGCAGGACCCCCGGCAGAAGAGCAGTCGGCGGGACCTCCAACGGCACAGGACATAGGGTTGGGAGGACCCCCGGCAGAAGTGCAGTCGGCGGGACCCCCAACGGGACAGGACACAGGGTTGGCAGGACCCCCGGTAGAAGAGTAGTCGGCGGGACCCCCAATGGGACATGACATAGGATTAGCAGGACCCCCGCCAGGAGAGCAGTCGGCGGGACCTCCAACGGCACAGGACATAGGGCCGGCAGGACCCCCGGCAGAAGAGTAGTCGGCAGGACCCCCAGCGGAACCTCCAACGGCACTTGAGTGGAGACTGGACTTGAGATGGAACTGGAGAGGGAACTGGAGAGGGGACTCGAGAGGGGACTCGTGAGGGGACTCGAGAGGGGACTCGTGAGGGGGCTCGAGATGGGACTAGAGGAGGGACTAGAGGAGGGACTAGATAAGGGACTGGAGAGGGGACTAGAGAAGGGACTAGAGGAGGGACTATGGCTGCTGGGGAAAAGAACTGGGGCCGGAACCATGGCTCTTGGGGCTCGGGCTGCTAGTCTGGACTTGCGACTCCCTCTCTTAGGAGCCTTTTGGAGGCTCCGTGAACCTCCAAAAGCCAGACGAGTTCCAGAGAACGGCTCCTGGACAGGAGCAGGAACTGGGGAAGAAGCAGAGGTTGACTCCAGACGGAACACACCGAGACGTATGGTGTCCGGCTGGGAACCGGGAGGCAGGGGGACAGCACGCCTGGGGCTAGCAGGTCGGGATTCACCCACCGAGAGGAAGTCCAAAATCCAGCCAGGTAAGAATTTCACTAAACCTGGTTTCTCCGTTGCCAACCGGTGCGCCTCTACCAGAGCGGCCTTCTTCTGCCGAACACTGGACGCTCCCTTCCACCAATCATGGCAGCAAGCCAAATAAAAGGTAAAATGTTGTAATTCCACCTCAAATGGATCATCTGCTGGGTCCATATCTTGGTTGGTTTCTTCTGTTAGGGTTAGTGAAACAGGCAGGACCCAAATGCAGATTGAACAGAGAAAAATACCTTTATTTCAAGGTTTGTAGGTGACAAATAACAGAACACTACCCTGAGAACACAGTCTCAGACAAACGAGAAACCAACAATGACAGACAGCAAAAACAGAACTTAAATACACACAAGACTAATCAACGAAACAAGAGACAGGTGAGGAGGGAGGAGAAAACATAGGGGCACCAGGTGAACACAATCAAGTAAACAGGTAGGAGGGAACACACTTAGGCCCATTCCCAAACCGCCCCTACACCCTACCCCTCCGTTTGCGCTTTTCACACGGAGGGTCCCCCATATTAAGGGCTGTTCCAAAGCAACGAGTGTGGAGGGGGACTGGGCTATCAAGCCCTCAAACAGCGAGTCTGCATCGGTGCTGACTTGAGACCGGTCTCTACCTGACCGGAGTCACGCTGTGTGTGTCCGTCAGGAAACAAGCTGTTAACAAGTAGTTCCAGCAAACATCCGCTGATAAACTGCGATGTTAACGACCTCATGATGACCTCATATGTTTTTAACTTAGGATCAAACCTGTGTTTAGTCTAGAAAAAGGTAAATGTGTGCATTTTATTATAAAGTTGTGTATATTTACAGACTGTTGCAAAAACTAAGAAGCTTATAAACATGAGGTTTAAAACTAAAAGAGCTTTACAAAAAAACTCAATGAAAGATGTTTGGAATTTTATTTTAGTTATTAATTTACATTTTTTGTCTAAGAGATGCTGATTTGAAACCGTTGTTACAAACAGTTACGGCATTTCCTGTTTCTGCCGGAGAGAGGGGAGACCGTCCCAAAGCTTGCTGCTGTGTTTACTCCCTCCATCTGACAGGAGGGAGCCTCGTTGAGCGGCGAGTGTGGCTACAGACGGAGTTCACTCCGTCACGGAGGGGTAGGGTCGAGGGAGTGGTTTGGGATTGGGCCACAGACAGGAAACCAAGGACAGATCTAGACAAGACAAAACACAACACAGACAGATCGTGACGGGGAATTGCTGGTTCAGGCACTCTTCAGACCCAAATAATATATTCAGACCTAATGTGTATGTATTTATGTATGTATGTATTTGCAAAGTGTATTGGTGTACATCTGTGTGTATTCCCACTCTACGTATACATAACTAACAGAGTGAAACACTGAATCCCTTAGAACAGGGGTGTCCCAACTTCTTTCACAGAGGGCCACATACAGAAACATATACGAAGGGCTGGGCCTATATCCTTAGAGGTCTATTGCCTCATAAGTTCAGTTATAAGTTGGAAAAATCAATCCAATGTAGGTAAATTATTCTTGATACTTGAAAATGCTGTTGGAAAAAAACTGCCCACATCACAGCTCTCCAGAGGGTTGACTTTATCTTGTTGGCAGCTCATTGCTTAAAACAGAAGCTGCAGATGGATTATAATAAGAGGAAATGTGAAGGGTATATTTCCAGGTTTTTATGTACATTTGTTATTGGGCTTTTTTCTTATCAACTTAGATTGCTTAGTGTTTTTGTAATTGAAAATTGGGCTTATTAACACATGACTACTGTGTAACATATTTTAACATATACATTTAAGAAGTACAATATAAGACAAGCAGAAGTTTATTATACTTAAGTCATTATACTTTTTGAATTTGCTGAGGGCCGATTCAAAATGGTCCGCGAGCCGCATTTGGCCCCCGGGCCGTAGTTTGGACACCCCTGCCTTATTTATAAAGGCGATTATTCTTGTTCTTCTTTGGTGTTCTTACATTCTTGTGAGCAGGACCATGTTGCAACATTTGGCCTCCTGAGATGTGAATAGCTGCAGAATAAAGAGCCAAAAACAAGGTGCGGAATTCTAAGTCATAAAAAGAGAGTTGAGCTTCAGGTCCTTTACTAGGCCGGCCACACACACACACACACACACACACACACACACACACACACACACACACACACACACACACACACACACACACACACACACACACACACACACACACACACACACACACACACACACACACACACACACACACACACACACACACACACACACACACACACACACACACACACACACACACACACACACACACACACACACTGGCCTTTGCTTATTAATGTGTGGTTTCAGGAAACTATTGTTGCGCTGATGTTTCCAGCTACAATGTGACCGGCCAGAACAATGCAGTGTTAATTTGTTTGGTTTCCGGCTTGGGACTGTGAAAACAGTGATGGCCACAGAGACAGGAAAAGACATTAATAGATGAAGGAATGCTGGGGGGGCGGGGGTGAAGGAGGATGTTGGACAGAGAAAGAGAAAACCGAGCAGAAAACTAGCAATACGGTGCTGAACAACGATGATTTGTATTTATACAGCGGGCCATGAGCCCAGTGATGGTGGTAACAGAGACCAGCCTTTAGGAAACGCATTGATTGTGTTTATGATTTGGAAGGACATTTCAAGTTGTAAAGTAGGGACAACTCAGGGTTTAACAATAATAATATCCCTGTTCTGTTAAAGTGTCAAGTAAGCCTTGACGGTGTGTCTGTAAACCAGCACGACAAACACTGGGACCCTCATATTGAAGAATGTACATAGAATGTATACATCATTACTTCTGTAATTTACAGCTATATGTTTTCTATTGTTACATATTATTGCACAAAAAGGGACTCATGAAGCTATGCAGGTCATGTTCAATGTCAGGCCCCTGGGACTGAAACACCTGTAGAAAGGAACAGGGGAGAGTGTAGAGGTTAGGGCCCTCATATTGGTTTATTTGCTAATTGCAGATAATGGAGAAACTAATGGATGGAGATATTGCCGAAAGAATGGATAGATTGATGCAGAAATGAATGGATGGATGGATTAATTAGTTGATGGATGGATGGATGGATCGAAGGAAAGGTGGATATTTCAATGAATAGATGGATGAATAGATGGATGGATGAATAGATGGATGAATAGATGGATGAATAGATGGATGAATAGATGGATGGATGGGTGGATGATTCAATAGAAGGATGGGTGAATAGACGAATGGATGAATAGATGAATGGGTGAATAGACGAATGGATGAATAGATGAATGGGTGAATAGACGAATGGATGAATGAATGAATGGATGAATAGATGGATAGGTGAATGGATGAATAGATGGATACATGGATAGATGAATGGATGGATGGATGAATGGATGAATAGATGAATGGATGGATAGATGAATGGATGGATAGATGAATGGATGAATGGATAGATAGATGAATGGATGAATGGATGGATATATGAATGGATGAATGGATAGATAGATGAATAGATGAATGGATGCTGAATGGATGCCTGGCTGACTCAATGGATAGCATGACTGGATGCATAGATGGCTGCTGACTGGCTGGCTAGCTGACTAGCTGCATGCTGGACTGGCTGGTCGCTACTCGCTGGTAATGCTCGACGACTGGTGAATGGATGCCTGGTGCCTAGCTGACTGGCTGCATATCATGGATCGCTGGTGGCATCGCTGCATCGATGGATGGATGCCTGTGGCTAGCTGCCATGGCTGGCTGCTGCATCGCTGGCATGGTGCCTCGTGGCGAGATGGTCGCTGCATAGTAGCTGGCTCGCTGCTCGCTAATGAATGGATGGGTGGATGGATGAATAGATGGATAGATGAAGGGATGGATAGATGGATGGTTTTATAGATGGTTTCATGGATGGTTTCATGGATTTTCATTGGTTACAAAGTGTCAACAGATGCTGGTCTACAATGCCAGGAATCTGACACGTGGTATGCAGTAATTTGATTTCATAAAACAATCTCTCCATGGACCCTGCTGCATTCTTGTTATCCATGAAAAGTGTTATCTGAGACAATGCGAGTAACAGGATGTGCTGTTTTATCACTCCCTCCCAGTCCCACTTTGTTTAGGACTGTATCAGGGTGAGTTAAGGAAAGAGGAGGAAGTGGAGAGAGACTAAAGAATTAAAGAGATTTAAAGGAAGGTGAAGTTTTGTAAAGGATCTAACCTATAATATCCAGCCATTTACTAACTTTAAGTGTAGTTTGGTGTGTTGTAGATTTGACACGGATGTGATGGAGACACTGCTCACTTAAAAGTGAAAGTATTTGGTAAATGGAGGTACTTGACTTCTGTATAACAGTGTACGACTCTACAATACAACATATCACTTAATTGAAAAAGGGTTGTTAGACTGGGTGGCATGAATCGATCAGTCATAACACAGTAGGATATACAATAATTGAATGGTATTGGGATTGACCTGGCTTCAGTGCTAGCACATACAGCTAACAGAGCCAGAGTGCCTGTGTACTCTTTATGCTCCCTGTATAGGTGTGTTCCATGTATTTATAGAAACCAGTTTCGCAAATTGCATATTATGTCAGAATATTGCCTGGCTATTACACAGAGCAATACCAATTGTACACATTTAAAGTAATGCCCAAAAGTAGTGCCTGGAAGTTTTCCTTTAAGGTTACATATACAGTACCGTCAAAAACCTTCACTCAAAAAATATGCTGCCTGAATATAGCTTGAGGCAAAACCCAGGTTACTAATGTGAGTAACCAACGTTTGTATAAACTCAGATCTCTCATTTGAGTCAGTGTGAAAATCCACCTGGAACTATCAAAGTGATGAAAGCAATCTGACAACCACCCAGGCTTTCACTGCATTCGACATTTTTTTCTGGCTGCTGTGGGTTTGCCAGACAAATGATTTATTATACATTTGAAATAAATCAAATGTCATCATTGCACTCTAATAATCAAGATATGGTCTTTCCAGTTTGCGTGCAGGCAATGCGACCTCACAACTGTATTTACATTTGTCATGCATTGATAGGTATAGCCTACTACATATTGTTAGTTTAATTGTTCTAATCATGGTTGGCTGTTGGCTCTCACTATTTTCCTCGGTGTCTCTGTGTCTCTGTGTCTCGATGTCTCTGTGTCTCGATGTCTCGTTGTCTCAGTGGCTCAGTGTCTCAGTTAGGGCTGTGCAATTAATCATATTTTAATCGCAATTACGATTTTGGCCTGCCACAATTACGAAAACAACATAATCGAAAAAAACGATTATTTTGCTTTGCTTGGTTGCGTGACAGTGCACTGCAACATATTTGATCTAATTTATTTGAGTCTAATTTATTTGTATTTATCATATTTACATATGTTTAGTAGCTTGTTGAAGTGCGCTCCAAAAATATTTGTTGATCTTGTTTATTGGTATTTATAATTTTGATATTATTTAATTAAATGTAAATATAAATGTATCATTTATTTTTGTATTGGTTTTTCAATTGAATGTTCAGGGTAATCAACAGTTAAAAAGATACTGTTGAAATTATTATTTTTATTTGTTTTAAAGTTCAATAAATGGATGTTTTCAAAGTCAATGAATAATCGTATTTAATAATCGTGATATCAATTATTGACCAAAAATAATCGTGATTATGATTTTTGCCATAATCGCACAGCCCTAGTCTCAGTGTCTCACGGCCCCTACACACGGCGTCGTGCGTTGCCGCTTGGCGGTGGGCGTGTCTTGAGCTTGGGGAGTCAACGCGAGCAACGCGACCAACAACCAACCACATGAATGTCCCGCCCCGGACATACAAAGCAAAGCATTCATGCTACATCCATGCTGGCTAAATATACTGTCTATGCTTGCTAGCTGTCCATTCAAACGAAGTACACTGGATATAAACTCCCCAAACAAGCGAAAACCTACCAGTTTCCCCCACTGTCTCTGCAACCTCCCCCCATGCCTGGCTCCTCCAGGTTTGTATCCCTGTAGGTAAACAGGGACTGGTCATAGAGTACCGGGTCATTCCCTACCGCCACGATCATTTTCTCCTCCCTTTTTTGACATATGGGAAATAACTGCGGTCTGGCTCTCCCAACATACACGCGGTTTGATTGGCTAGTGCTTGTACTGTCAGATTTACATACGCGGGATTTGATTGGCTGACGCCTCCGCTCCGTTGCAGCGAGCACAGCGAGAGAAGCTACGCTTTGCTCCCACAATGCAGTTCGGCGAATCGTGACGTCACCCCATTCAAAGTGAATGGGCAGAAGCGTTGAAGAGTCAACGCACGCCGCCGTGTGTAGGGGCCGTCGTGTCTCAGTGTCTCAGTGTCTCAGTGTCTCAGTGTCTCAGTGTCTCAGTGGCTCAGTGTCTCAGTGTCTCAGTGGCTCAGTGTCTCAGTGGCTCAGTGGCTCAGTGTCTCAGTGGCTCAGTGGCTCAGTGTCTCAGTGGCTCAGTGGCTCAGTGGCTCAGTGTCTCAGTGGCTCAGTGTCTCAGTGGCTCAGTGGCTCAGTGTCTCAGTGTCTCAGTGGCTCAGTGTCTCAGTGTCTCAGTGGCTCAGTGTCTCAGTGGGTCAGTGGCTCAGTGTCTCAGTGGCTCAGTGTCTCAGTGTCTCAGTGGCTCAGTGGCTCAGTGGCTCAGTGGCTCAGTGGCTCAGTGGCAGTTGAGTGAGTGGATGCTCCTTCTCCTGTTTGCACCCGATGGATTTGCCTATCAGTATCAGCACATGTTCTCCTGTTCAAAAACAACAAGCTATCTAAGACCACATGTGTCTGTCAGGGGGGGCGTACGACCGCACTGCTTTACTGAACACTCTGCATGAGTGTGTGTGTGTGTGTGTGTGTGTGTGTGTGTGTGTGTGTGTGTGTGTGTGTGTGTGTGTGTGTGTGTGTGTGTGTGTGTGTGTGTGTGTGTGTGTGTGTGTGTGTGTGTGTGTGTGTGTTTATATCTCTGCCTCTTTTTCACTTCTCCATTTTGTATTACCGAGAAGCCAATTTCACAACAATGATAGACAGACTTGATTAGCATGCACATATTGTCACACACACACACACACACACACACACACACACACACACACACACACACACACACACACACACACACACACACACACACACACACACACACACACACACACACACACACACACACACACACACACACACACACGTTTCAACTCAACATTTATATTTAATTTTCTATTTGGTGGTGTGGGATGAAACATGGGGGTCCTAAAGGCAGTTCATTTAATTGTTCTCAAAAATAGAATATTGATAATCTTCAAAATCTTCATGTCAACTTTGACTGCTCTCTGATAGATGTTATAGGCATGATGACACTTCCCCACAAATAAATAGATTGTTGTCTTAAAATTACAGCTTAAATGTTTCTCTTCTCAAACATTTGGACCCTGCATCTATGAATATTCTAAACATATCTGTCTGTGAATAAAATATGCAGTCATTGACAATAGTCTAGGTGGGAAAACTAGAATCTGTTTGATTACATTAGCAGAATATGCTTTGAAATTCAATCAGATGGAGGTTGGATAACATTATAAAAGAGCCACTGTTTTGGTCCACACGTGCATACGATTGCTGTGTTCAGATGTGCCCCAACAAGTCTAACGGTCCCATTATTAAACATTGTAGTTTAAAGAAATCCTTTAAAAAACGTCCTGATTTCCTTGGTTTGTGCCACTGCTGGACTAGGGTTCTAAAAGACAGGAAATTAAGATGAAAACATTTGCAAATATATAGCTTGTGGAGTGTGCCTTCAGTGCTGTCTGAGATGTGGGTCTAACAGCAGCACCAGCAGGTCTGCAGGGCCTGGGTTAGACCCCTCGGTGCTGTTGTCTTATTTCTGCCACTTCGATTTTAATCCAAAAACTAAATGTAATCATAGCTGCACTAAAAAGTGGTGCGGGAATGAGTCCTAAACCTGGAAATGAGTCTGCAACTGATTTATCAGCAGAAATAGAAAACTCAGTTTGAACTGCTTAAATCTAATGGCCTTGGATTTAATAGCAGTATTAGGAGTATAGCAGGATGGTGTTAGTGCAGAGAGTATTCCAGGAACAACAAGTCCTCCAACTCATACGACCAAATGGGTCGATTGTTTAAGCCCTTATTACGACCAAATATGTCGTTTGTTCAAGCGCTTAATACGACCTATAATTACGTTTTAAAGTGTCCGCCCTCTAGTGCTCCCGTTGAATGCTAACGTTACAGATGGTCGTTTATTCACAAATAACCCTCTCTGTAAAATCTTAAATCGTAGGATAGTTTGGCCATTAAAACGCTTTTTGATTAGATTTCTAGCGAGAAGTGTATATTGTACTTTTAGAATCCACGTCCAGGCGATATGAAGGATCTATAGTTTGATAGATATTACGAAGATGATTTGAGGTATGCGGCAGCCTCCATGTAAAGTTACGGGTTGAAAACAGTATTTCCGGTCTCGACGTTTTCATAAGAAGTCATCACATAGCGGCATTGTGATACACGGTTCGGCTGCATTAAATATTACATATCTGCCGTAGATATTTATTTATAGAGCCCTGATCAGAAGACCTTTGGAAAAACTGTAAGAAATGCCGCCAAAACTGACGAGGTTAACCTCTGAATTGTAGTGGAGTAGAACAAAGTAGTATGCTGCTGTAACAAAAATATTTCCCAACTTGGGATCAATAAAGTATATCTTATCTTATCTTATCTTAAGATGATCGATGGCTACTGACATATTTGCAAAATGTGCCTCTGAACCTTGACAAGTGCATGTTTCAGGCTTATCAATGAACAACAGGAGGGGTCACAGACATAAGACCAGCTGTTAAATAAAGCTCTTCTGACCTTAGCTGTCATGTGGGTATATTAATTCACACATTTATTAAGTATATGTTTTAAATGTGATAACACCACTGTGTTTCATATCCCCTAAACCAGGGCTTCTCAAACTCCGGACCAAACTGCAAATCAATCCGGACCGAACCCTGTGTCCCATTATAAAAAAATAAAATAAAGAAATAAATAAAAATTATATAAAAAAATAAATAAATTGAAGTGGACCTATTATGCTATATTGGAAAAATATATTGTATATATACCTATACAAAACATGTCTGTGAAATGTTTGCATAGTTCACCCATTGTAGCCATGCCTCATACTGCTCATACCATACGTCCATGGCTCATACCCCTCTTTTGCAGCCCTGCTAGAGAAATGCGGATTTTGGGTCCTTAGCTTTAAAAAATAAAAAGAGGAGGTGGAGCTAATGCCTGATCAGAATTCTACCGGAGATAAAGTTAAATTCTCCTGTGATAAAACGCTATCCTGTTCTAAACCACATCAAAGATTATTTCTGAAATAGTATGGAGCTCAAATGCTTTTTCTCTTGCGGGTTTATCATAAGGTGATTTATTTCCTGCTTTTTTAAACACATGTGCTCTACAGTACAGGTTAGCTCTGAGTGTTAGCGAGGCTTGCTAATGTAAACAAAGACGAGATTACGTCCAAAACACGTCAGGCATTGTTTCTGATAGCAATGTTCTGTGTGTCCGCTGCCGATTTGACATCAGATCGGCAGCAAATCTGTATCCGCTCGTTGTACCCCTGTTTATAAAAGATTTGGGTACAGAGGAAAAGAGAGTTATTTTACTTTACTGGCATTGATCCGGACCATTGACCTTGTATAAAATTCACAAGTGGACCTAAACCTCCAGGGTGTACACAGTTTAACGTCCCGTCTACACAGCGGCGTGTGTTGAAAGCTTCACCATTCACTTTGAATGGGGTGACGTCACTTTTCGCCGAACTGCATTGTGGGAAGCGACGCGGAGCTTTGCTGGCGTGGCTCGCTGCAAAAGTTGAGCAATGTTCAACTTTTGAAGCCTCGGCAGAAGCGTCAGCCAATCGAATCATATACCAGTACAAGCTCTAGCCAATCAAACCGCTGCTTGTGTGTCAGGGGCGGGAGATTCATGTGATTGGTTGTTGGTCGAGTTTCAGACACGCCCGCCGGCAAGCTTCAACGCACGCCGCTGTGGAGACGGGCCGTACTACTGGCAACCTCTAATTGTGGGAAATACGAAAACATGCTCCGCACCCCCTGCCTGCCGCTAGGGGGTGCTGCAGCGCCCTCAGCACCCCCCTTCCCGTGCCCATGCATACACGTTATCCTGGCGAGACCTCAAATTATCTTCGTAATATCTATCAAACTATAGATCCTAAACATCCACTGGACGTGGATTCTAAGAGTACAATATACACTTCTCGCCAGAAATCAAATCAAAAAGCATTTTAATGGCCAAACTATTCCACAATTTAGGATTTTCCAGAGAGGGTTATTTGTGAATAAACATCCCTCCGGAGCGTTTGCAATGAACGGGCCGGGAGCATGTTGTTTCTTACACGACCACTAGAGCACGTGTAAGAAACAACATGCACTTTAAAACGTGTCTCTGGGTCGTAATAAGGGCATGAACAATCGGCCTATATGGTCGTTTTTTGTAGGAGGACAGGCTGTCCAGGAATGAGTCCTAAACCCAGAAATGGGTTAGCCATTTAGCACTTCTGGGCTCCCTTGTCTCAAAGTTAAAAAAACATTTGAAAGTGTTTGTGGCTAGATTACTGAATTCAAGTCTGTGGTTAAAACCAACTGAAACGTTTTCAATCTTTTGTTTGACGATTTAAAACATGTCAGTAAATATCCCACTGGTGAATATCACAAGCCTCTATGTGTCTTAATAACGGTGACTGCTATTGATTGTCTAAATGAGACGGAACATCAGTCCGCCTTTAGCTTAGCTTTGTGGACATGAGTCATGCGACTGTGATGTAGTTCATTTCAATCATTTCCTGATTTAAAGACTCATTCCTGTCAGCCATCAGTCAGGGAAGCACTCCTTCCTCTGGGCGGAGGGCAGACTGAACGTTAGCTTGCAAATGCTAGTAGATATATCAATACATAGACGTATTTGACATAATGTCACCATTACTTCTTCACATTACCAAATGTAAATTCGAACCATACCTTATGCATTGCACCTGCCATTTGAGAGAGCATATTGTCTGTATAACCTCTAACCTCTAACCTCTGATAATATCTTTACCTGCAACTTCAACTTGAGCCTACAGACGGAGACCATTACCTTTGTTCGACTTCCTCTTCTTAGTGTTTGATAAATCTGCGTGGCAGGATGATCTTGACCTCTTCATTCAGAGAGAGTCCATAGCGGAGCAGACAGAAGGACAACTCTGCAAATGCTCCAGGTCTGCAGACTGCTGCACTCAGAGGACACGCTCGGTGCTTCTTTAAGACGGTGTTCATCACTTACACACATTTAGCCTGCGTGAGAAAAATGCACAGTCCTTGGAACCTTGGGACTTCCTATATATTTAGTAAAGTTTAATAAAGTTTCAAATGAACAATATAAAACAAAAAAAGACAAATCTAATTCCATTTGAGATATAATCCAGTAAATGGAAATGGGGAAAATGAACAAAGAGGGAAAGAGAGAGGCGTTGATAAAGTATCTGTGTACACATGTTAACATTCCTCCCACTTCCTATCCACTTGAAGGAGACAGGAGAGACAACTGACAGCCTCTGAGAGGTTAATGTCTGCTGAACAATGATCATGCATGTCTGTGTGTGTGTGAGTGTTATATGTGTGTGAGTGGGTCAGTGTAAGTGGTGAATCTGGCTGAGTAAACTAAACACTGAGAGAGACACTCAAAGAGCCATCAGAGCTTTTTGTCCTGCTGACAAGAGCTCTTCGTGGAGACAGACATCCATCCAGAACAACCTTTACAAAGCCAAGCAGTTACCCCTCCAACAGCAGACATCTGCAGCGCCGTTCAAAACAAACTGCGTTCACATGCGTTAAAGCTGCATTTCCACATTGAGATCACTTGTAATCTCCCAACTGAACATTGCTTCCCCTTCACTGGGTGCTCTTTAGGAAGCCATAAGCAGACGCCTTTTTTATAAGCACGTTTCTTACACAGGGATAAGCGTATACAGAGAGGTTTACATGTTAACAACACACTAAAAGGTGCAAATTAATATGAAGTTAAAACAATATTATTCAAATTCAAGCAAATAAAGGTTGAATGACAAAAAAGGGGTAGATCTAAATAGAACGAGCATCCTCTGTATTGAGTTTGTAACGCGCTGGAAAAAGGTCAGAATTGAGATTTATATATAAAATATATATTTCTGAAAGCTGAAGATCACATTTAAAAATATATATATAAGTATACTTTGCATATAATATTACATCTTCGATCGTAACGTTTTATAACAGCAGGAGTGGACCTGGTACCAGATGCCTGGGCGTCATATTGAACCATTAGAATCCTTCATGGAAGGGGCCTTCATCAGGACTCTGTGCGAATCTAAATGTGAAACAGGAAGAACATGAATATTGGATTGCTGATGGACATGCTCATTCTCTGCTTGTCCTATACTTTACATTTGGAACATGTCATGAACATAAATGTACCTCTCTAGACTCTGATTAAATGTTTAACACATGTTTAACTTTATGATTAAAAGATCAATATTGACTTGAATTTTTACTTGACAAGGCAAACTGTTTTGATCCTGATCAAGAGAGAAATAATGATGTTGATGAATAATAGTAGATAGTGATTTAAAGAAGTGTTGATTGTGAAGCAATGGTGAGGAGAGAAGCAGCATCTGGGTAGTTGATTACACGTATTTGATTCATGTATTCTGTCAAAAAGGAACACATGTACTTACATTTGTTTGGACATGGACATAACAATAACATATGGGAGATGACATTATGTCATACAATAAGTGTGAGAGCACTCATTAGACAAAAACAGAAGAACAAAACAAGACAACAAATAAATACATAAATAGAAATAGAAACAACAGTCAATAGGATCGCTTCAACATTGCATTGGTCGACAGCCCAATACAACCGCAAACCCCACACATAACATACATGTGTATTGTTCCTTATAATCCCACTCCTCGTTAGAGCGGATTGTTTTCCATACTATGGTGTGTTGAGCTACTCTTTGATTTTTTTGTGGCAATAATCTTTTCCAAAAGAAACTGTATTTTTAATCTACTTTTCAAACACCATACATTCTGATTTCTCCTTGATTCAGTTTAAAAATAAGTATGTTAACATGTACTTATTTGGTGCCCTCTGCAGGGCAGCAGGCGTCAGTGCTCGAGACACAATAATGAAAACTTGAAACTTGAATCAAGTTGTTGACTGGTCCCACTGATAGATTTGTAACATTTTCACACAACACACAGTATTTGATTGATGGAAAACATTCATATTAAAAATACTGAACTTCAACTTGACAACGTCATCCATAAAAACACTAAATGAATGTTACAAAGACTACAGTAAAACCATTTTGAACATTACGGAAAATCTGAGACAAACATAGCAAACCAACTGAAACACAACAAGGAAAGATATCTCATCTCATCTCTCACCACCTCTCTCAAACCTGTATACACTCACATCTCCTTCAGACCCTTACACTGGACTTCATATTCCAATAGAACATGGGGAAAAGGCTTCATAATCCAAAGCAGTAATCATTCCAGAACAAAGCGTGTAATTACATCCTCTGCATATCTAGGAATACTAACATAAGTATAAAGAGTACAAGCTCATTTACAGAAAACACATCTCAGCACAAAATGCACATAATGGGATTCATGGGATCAGACATGTAGTCAATTTAGGTAACATATCTGTATGTATGTGCTTATTTACAAACTGAATAGAATAATACAACTAAACCAAACCCATCCTGCAAAGCCACATGCGACCCCTGTGACTTGTCTGCAAATTCTTGAATAAGTGTAAAAAAAGAAAATAGAATAACACACCATGGAGCCAATATAGGGCAATCTCTAAGATAGGCGTATTATCCCTGCTGCCAGTCTTTGTTGCTAAGCGAATCACACCCTGGAGGCCATTTTCCATGAGATTTGCAGGCAAATTGTGTATTTCCCAAAATGTCAAACTGATACTTAACACATTGTAGTGGGAGCCTGGCCCTGCCTGAAACATCTGGACAACCTCTGTGGCTGTAGCAGGGGAGCGTCTCCATCCAGGATGTCCTTCAGGGGGATTTGTTAGCAGTGTAACTTACAATGGAGGTCAGCAGTTGTATAGCAGCCTGTGGCCCGGACACACAGGGGCGCTGGCAGGAAGCTGGCAGAGCATGCAGAGGAAGAGCTCTCGGAGAGAAGAATAGCAGAGGGACAGTCCAGAGCCCTCGCTGCAGTGACCCATCCTCTTTCAAAGGGGACACAATCATGATTATCATCAGACAATCATAAGGGTTAGCGTTTGGTGATATGAAACACTAACAGACCTGCAATAAACACGGCTAAGTGAAACAAATTGTCAACATCAGTCACATCTGTCAGAGGCGGAATAAGACCTTGTACTTTAGTAAAAGCCACTACACCAGAGTAGGAATAACCTGCTACAAGTAAAAGTCCTGCATTCAAAATGTCAAGTAAAAGTAAAAAAATGTAGCATCATAATATACTTAAAGTACCAAAAGTAAAAGTACTTATTATGCATAGTGTCTGAAAACACTAAATTGAGTGCAGAGTGCATGCATTGCAAGGGCTCCCTGGAGTAAAAGCAATGGGATTTTTCACGGTTGCCTGACTTCACGTCACCACTGTGAAGCTAAGCTAATGTTCGGGGTGATAACGTTTAGTAGTCTCATTTAGTCATGGATGTTTGACAATAACTTAAATTGTCTTACTGTAAAAAAAAAGGACTAAAACATACTGCCCAAAACACGGGTATGAGATTATTGTATAAATAGGCAATTGGTGAATATCCAAATAAGATATTAAACTTTTGTATCTCTTATTCATGCGAGTAAAATACACATCACAAACTGGAAGTAAAGAATGTATGCCACACCAGTCCTTACGGGTTTTAGTATTGTCCAAGACCCTGTATTGTATATATCGAAATGGGGTCCGTGGTGGGCTAGAGAAGGACAAGTATTTAAATGGTTACTGGTAAGAATACCTATGAAAATCTTGTGGATGTGCTTTTGGCTAACTCACAGGACGATAAATGAAATGCGTGGATGGATGGGCTGTTTCAAGGATAGGATTAGGCTAACAGCAGAATGTGATACCGATGCTCACACACATCTGCTCCTCTCTAATGTGTTTCTCTTCTTTAAATCCCTTACAGTGATGCAACAAGTTGACAGTTACTTATTTAGACAAGTGTTTTTACTTGACGATCTGGATTCACTCAACACATGTTCAATACAAATCACAATGATTTTACCTGTAGCCCTAACTATTACCAGGAAAACAATCTACATCTCACATTGGTTTGATCTAATAACGCAAACATTATCAATGGAAGGACTGCAGGATATCAGCACCCTAAACCCTCAAGTTTAGTAAAATATACAAAGGACATGACCTCAGTGTCCTCAATGTTAGCTTCATAGACCCTGACAGAAAGAACGAGAGAAAGCAATTCCTGAAGAAATTGCTAGTGGGAATGCTTTATGCTGAAAAGCTGACGCTGAACTGCTATGCTGAAATGTAATGTGTAAAAAGAAAGTGAAGAATTTAGATTGAAATGATACATGAACACTGGGGGCTTGAATGTTTGATGAGAGAAGAAAAGAAAGTAAAACGGCTTGGAAAAGCAGCAGAATATTTGAAGTGCAAACTTTTGAACTAATTTGATGGTGAATGATCTGTCGCCATGCCAACGGCATTTGATGACACCCCATAATACGCTTAGATGCGTTGATGGCTGCATCGTTACCAAACCTGTGAAGTTTTGGGCCGTTAGGAGCATTTTCACTGAAGTTATGAGAAAACCGTGTTTCATGGCGAGCATTGTGTTGCCATGGCAACGGCATTTGAAGGAATCTCAAAACAGTCCCGTAGATGTCTTCACGGCTGGACATGTGAATTTTGAGCACTTTTTGAACATTTTCATAGGAGTTCATGTAAAGCGACATCGTCTTTTATGGCGATATCCATGGAAACGGCATATGATGACACCCAATAATTGATGTAGGCAAGGCAAGGCAAGTTTATTTATATAGCACTTTTCAACACAAGGCAATTCAAAGTGCTTTACAAAAAATGAAAGACATTAAGAAAATGGCATTTAAAATCAGTCATTAAAAAGAAAAGCTAATAAAATAAACATTAAAAGAAAAAATACATGGATAAAAGTTACAGTGGAGTTTAAGATATGAATAGTGACGGAGAGCTGTTGAGGGCAGAACCATTAACCATTATTACGGCTTACTGATGTCCATGTAGAGACGCAGTCAGTGTGTTTTACAGAAGCCTCAGTTCGATAAGAGATTATTTTCTGAGTTCTTTAACTTAGGTACTCTCTCTCAAAATGGTAATGTGCATTATGTTTTAATTATACTTCTTATCATTCAGAAGCTTTTTGTGTGTGTTTATGTTTTACTGAGTGCTTATAGGCAATTTCTATCCCAGTATTCAGTTAACTATTTATTTTCTGTGCACATTACATAGACTAGCTAATATTCTACCTACTGCTTGGGGCTTTGAGTCTTCAAAATATCCAATGTCACAGACTGGGACTTACTTTAGAGTCAGTTGTATTTACATTCAGTATGACTTGTTATGATTCAATGTGAAAGAGTATACTGCTCAATAAATAATGATCACTGCAGGGGTAGACATTAAGGGTAAAAAGCCACTGGCCTCCGATGAACTGCGTAAAGTCTTTGATCACGCTACACCCGGAAGAGAGGTTGCTCGGGGACTGTTTAACCTGGCGCAAGGAGGGAGATCTGTGTCCGAACGTAACGCGTAACGCGTACCATTTGGTGAGAATCAAGGAGGGGGGCGAGTGGAAGACGGGATTTAACACTCCTAGTGGACATTATGAGTATCTAGTCATGCCTTTTGGACTCACCAATGCACCTGCAGTCTTCCAGGGGTTAGTGAATGATGTTCTGCGGGATCTTCTCAATATCTGTGTTTTTGTATACCTGGATGACATTTTGATTTTTTCCAAGTCAAAACAGGAGCATGTGGTCCATGTTCGCCTAGTCCTCCAGAGGCTCTTGGAGAACCACCTCTTTGTCAAAGCTGAGAAGTGTGTGTTCCACACCACAGAAGTCCCTTTCCTGGGATTTGTGGTCTCCACCGGAAACATCAATATGGATCCTGACAAGACCAAGGCGGTGACTGACTGGCCACGCCCTTCAACACGCAAGGAGCTCCAACGCTTTCTGGGTTTTGCCAACTTCTACCGGAGGTTCATTCGAAACTACAGTTTGGTGGCAGCCCCTCTCACAGCTCTCACCTCTCAGAACATTCCCTTCCGGTGGTCCTCTGTGGCAGAAGGGGCTTTTGGTGAGTTAAAGTCACGCTTCACTTCTGCTCCTATTTAGATTTTTCCAGACTCTACTCGGCAGTTTACTGTAGAGTTAGATGCGTCGGACACTGGAGTTGGGGCAGTTCTTTCTCAACGGTCGGCCGAGGATCAGAAGATGCACCCGTGTGCCTTCTTCTCTCGGAAGCTGTCCCCAGCAGAAAGAAATTATGACATTGGAAATCGAGAACTGTTGGCAGTGAAACTTGCCCTGGAAGAATGGAGACACTGGTTGGAGGGAGCAGAGCGGCCTTTTGTGGTCTGGACTGACCACAAAAATGTGGAGTACATCCGTTCAGCTAAGCGGCTGAACTCTCGTCAAGCCAGGTGGGCTCTGTTTTTCACGTGCTTTGATTTTTCTCTTTCATACAGACCTGGTTCTAAGAACATCAAACCTGACGCCCTGTCTCGCCAGTTCCAGCCAGAGAGCTCTCCATCTCATTCTGAGAATATCATCGCTTCTACATGTGTCATTGGTCTGGTGACCTGGGAGGTGGAGGATAAGGTCAAGCGCTCTCATGCTGAACACCCAGCCCCAAGTGCCTGTCCTGTTAACCGTCTGTTTGTTCCTGCCACTCTCCGTACCCAGGTTCTCCAGTGGGGTCATAACTCTCGCCTGGCTTGTCACTCAGGAGTGTCCTACGGTGTTAAAAAAAAATACAGATTCTAATGGTCAGATATATAGATATACAGATACTACAGATACTAGAGATAGGCAGGTACTTGCTTTCAAGCAGAACACGGGGGAAAACAAACTTAGCTGGAGTGTTTACGTGTTCGGCGTAATGACGTACAACGGCCTCGACAATTTCTGTAGTCCTATTCAGCCACTCGGTAACAACCATCGTTTTTCAGACACGTAAACTCTTCAAAAATCACCAGTGGGGTCACTGCTGATGTATTTAATGTCGTAGAACAAAACGTGATTTATCTCTTAAATTTGTGTCAACCACAGACCTTATTTCGAGCTATTGTCCAAAACCCTATGGAGAAAATGCATTGCGTTTTTGACGAAGGAACCGGAAGTGCTAAAAATGCTAACTTACTTCCGGGTTTTAGGACGCGTCACTGCGGTTCTCTATTAGCGCATGAAGATAAAATGGTCCAACTTTTGAGAGAGCGAAGCGTCACAGATTACCCGGCATGCCTGAGAAGTACCCCTATGTGCGCTCATAGCGCATGCGCAACTTTAACCAACTTTAACCAAAATGCTATTTCACATCAAGCACGTCAATTAGCACGTAACAGCACCGCACGTTCATGACAGCATGGTAATGGTTTGTTGTTATCATGGATTTGATATTAACGAGGGGGCAGTTAGCAGCTAGCGGCTAGCTAGTAATGATGCTAATGTACACATCAATCGTTATGTACTTATATTACGTTGTAACAGGATCTAGTGATATCCAAGCAACAGAGCTTCATTTAGCCTGAAATAATTATCGCACTGTATATATATATATATACACAGTGCAATAAGCTTCTTAGTGCAATAAGAAGCTACAGGGACGTTAATCTAACGTCGGTAATATTAACTTTATTTAATACAACATTTACGGTACAAGATTTAATCATACAGCCCATGTAGTATACTATTTTACAAATGATGAATTACAGCAAACATGTGCAATATATCCATTATTACAGCTCCGTGGGATGGCAGTAAGGCGATGTGGGTCCGTTGTTATTGTGCATCCATGGGTAAAGATAAACGCATAGTGCTGAACACGTAACATGAACGTGCAGGGCGGCGCGGTCCCGTGGGTTAGATGCGCGTTCATAATGCAGAGGGAAATAACTCTCAGAATAACGTTATTAGCACATTTTTACAACTTGAGGAACGAATGTTTTTAATAAGGGCTATACAAGTGTTCATACTGGGTAGTATATTTAGTTAAAAAAAAATTATCCATCGATTTACAGACCACTCTTTCCCCATGTAAGTCAATGGGAAAAAGTGTTTCCGGGCCTGGCAACTAAACGGATGTGGAGTACCGCCGTCTGGCCACCACGAATATTTTCATCTGAGTCCGGCGCACTTCCTGGGGGCTTGATTGGGATGAGGCTAACGGACCGTCCACACAGCGGCGTGCGTTGACGCTTGGCGGTGGGCGTGTCTGAAGCTTGGGGAGTCAACGTGACCAACAACCAATCACATGAATCTCCCGCCCCCGACATAGCAAAAAAGGAAAAGCCCGGTTCTTCTCCACTATTGCCAAAATGGATGCCGGTTTTGTAGCAAGGGTAGCACGGGCAAGTGTAGTAGCAAGGGTGACTTTAGTGTATGCAATGTCTCGCAGGAGGCCATGTAGTGTGCGTCGCTGTTGGGTACATCCGATACTCAGAAAACGTCTGCAATGGGGGGAATACCACGTTCTGGTCCAAGAGCTCCGCCTGAATGATGTACTGTTTCAGCAGTACTTCAGGATGAGCAAAGACGTGTTCGACGAGTTGCTCGGAAAAGTGGGTCCACTGATTTCAAAGGCAGACACCCATATGCGTTTGTCAATCGGACCCGCCGAGCGACTCGCCATCTGCCTACGGTACGTTTTGTGTATTTCTACTTCTTTAACCTGACTCTGTATATAAAGAGAGAGAATGCATGCCAAGGATGAATGATGAATGAAGTCTGTGATTTAGTTCAGATGGATGACATTAATTAAGATAGCAAGGTAAATACAGTATTGCTCCCCTGTGTACATGGTGTGTGTGTGTGTGTGTGTGTGTGTGTGTGTGTGTGTGTGTGTGTGTGTGTGTGTGTGTGTGTGTGTGTGTGTGTGTGTGTGTGTGTGTGTGTGTGTGTGTGTGTGTGTGTGTGTGTGTGTGTGTCATGAAGTCCAGGGCACCTGCTATGGTCAGCAGAAAAGGAGGGAGCAACAGGATAAAGAAACCTTGTGATTCTCTGGACTTTGAAACCAACAAAACTAACTTCTGCTCCCTGTTTGTACATTTGTCACATTTGTTTATTTGATACACCTTTAAATAGTCCATGAAGAAGCCTGAGCTGTTTGCCACTGCAGAATAAAACAAAGTCAGACCAGAGATAAGTAAGTAAATAAGTAAATGAGTAAATAAATGAATCATAAACAAGAGGAGCAAAATGGAATGGAAATGATATGTGATATTCTGGTAACAAAGAAAGTGAAAGCATCAATATCAAAGAGTGATTTTTAAAGGAACTTCTCTGGTGTTGCAGAAGTATAAACATTATTATTAATTTGTTTTTGTTTATAAAACCATGTGCATGGAACTGTTGCATTTTGTGAGACACATGTATTTAAGTAAGCAGGATGGAAGTATAAGTAAGAGCAAGAAGCCACAGAAAGGTTACCACATCTTCTGAAACAGTCTTTTGAGTAAGGCAGAAGGTCGTGAGCAACTTACTCAACAACTTTCTATTTCCTGCCTCTTCTCCAAATGCATTGGCCCATTAAGCGTGTGGAAGTAGTCGTTGGCAATAAGCTCTTTTCCACCAAAAACAAGAAGTGGTCACACACACACACACACACACACACACACACACACACACACACACACACACACACACACACACACACACACACACACACACACACACACACACACACACACACACACACACACACACACACACACACACACACACACACACACACACACACACACACACACACACACACACACACACACACACACACACACACACACACACACACACAGTAGTAGTTTTGCTTTAGTGCAGCTACAATAAAACATGCCAATTAACACCACACATTTGCTCTAGATGGTAAACTCTTTATTTGATTGTAATCTGACATTACTTCAAACATTTTAGCACAGCTAAAACACAAGTATTTGTTTGTATTAATTACATTCTTTGTCTCTTGAGTTACCATGTCCATTGGGGGAGGTTACTTCCTGGTTCAGCAAAGGGCGTGGCCGAGCGCTGAGGGCTCATAAATACTGCAAGGAGCCAATTGGGACAGATTGGGACAAACCACCTGCTTCCATGTCAAAGGGGGGATTTGGGTTTTGTCAGTGTCCTTTGTGTATTATGTGACTATTAATTATTCCTTGGGTTCAACTTGGTTTGGCCAAGCCACTATATAGGTTCCTTGGTTTTTCATTGAAGGAGGTCCGTTTGTTGAGTTAACACCTGTTATGTTTCTTTGAGGTATTTTCTGTTGACCTCTTTTATAGGCCTTGCTATTATATGATGTTTTGTGGATTTTTGGGTAAATAAAAACCCTAGTTTATTTAAACCACGCCTGTGTCCTGTTGTCTTACTGCTTGGTCCCTGACACAGGGGCAGACGCACAGATGATGCTTGACAATGGGAAAAAAAAGAGGCCAACTGTTTTCAAAGATATAAGAGGACAGATGAATGGAAAATGAATATATGATTATATACATATCTTTCCTTCTCCTTTACAAATACACCAAGAGCATTGATATTGTGTGCTCCTCCACAGAAGTCAACAGTGCCAACAATTCTCCCCTCTTTTTTTTAACTAGCACATGGCAACAACAGTTTGGAACAATTGTGGTTATTGGAAAAACATATGGTTTAGGGTTGGTCAAATAAAGGTTTGAATACAGAAAGTTTTGTTAAAACGTAAAACTTTAATCTATCCGCTTACTTTCCTGAAACTTGCTTCCTGTGTTGGCCTTTAATACAAATCCCCTACTATAGATATCATTCCAGACAGAGGGAGACTCCTATGCCTCTGATTCAGTGGGAGTGCTGACACAGCATTCCCACTGTCTGTTATGCTACGCACAACATTCTTTATTATTCCGCCGGGTTATTTTGCGCCTCTTCTTCTCCCGCATTGAACATCGTAGAAACTCCGTTCAAACATCAAAACGTTCAGCTCGGTCGGGAATCGATGGCTATTACCATTCATAACTTTCATAACTCCAGAGATACATCCCATAATTCATCCCATTTTTAACATGGAAGTCAATGGAGAAAATCTTCAGACTTCAACAATCTTCATGCAACTTCAACTGCTAACTGCTCCTTCTTCAACTGCTAACTGCTCCTTCATACTTTCACTCAGAAACATCATTCCAACTTTAAAATGTCACACATCTTTCTGACATTATTCGTGTAACACAGCTTTTAAATCTAATTCGTACTTTTAGAGATATTAAACATTGTTCAGACCATGGTAAAGAGGCCTTCTTCAGCTAGAGTGGAGGACAGATATAATTTATGCCATTCAAGCCAAAATTAAATAAATAAATACATAAATAATTAAATAAATACATATATATATATAAATATGCCTATGAAATACATTCTGAAATAAATAAATGAGGCAATAAATATGTATACATGTACATTTAAATACACATTTATTTATTTCATGGGACTTTTATTTCATAATGACACATTTATTTATTTCAAGAGACTTGTATTTCATAATGACACATTTATTTATTTCAGGGGACTTGTATTTCATAATGACACATTTCCATTCCTTATATGCAAATGAACGGGGCGTGGTTAGCTCACACATTCAGACCAGAGCCCTAGGGCCCTTCTCACTTCTCTTATTTTTAATTTCCTCGCTCCTCGGTCTCACCAGAAGTTGATTTGTCTCCGCCATCTTGAGTAGCGTCCCAATGGCCTTATTTTTGCCGGAGGAGCGAGGAGCGATAATGGAGGAGCTATAACCGAGGAACCACCAGACCATCCTTCGATGAAATCCTCAGCCACTCGCCCCGCCCCCTTACTGTGTATCGCTCACTGATTGGACGATGCAGTGCATGCACTGATCTGATGCTTCTTGACATGAGAGCAGTTTCCCAGCGGAGTGAAGAAAATACATGAACCTCACGGGACTCACTCCTCAGTGTTTTGTTTCAATTAATGTATCATTTAGTTACACATGTGATATATCTGAACAACAAAGTGGTCAAAAATCATTTTCTTCATTTATTGGAAACATTTTCATGATCGCTTTTTTCGTTTATACATTTTAAGAATGGCGTTTATCTTTTTTGAGAATGAGTTCTTATTTTATTTAATGTGTTTGGGTCTACAACAGATTATACACATGTTTGTGTCAGTAAATGTGTACTAACAGAGGCGGGGGTGTGTGTGGAAATAACAGGGACAGAGCTGGCAATGACAAATATTCTCATGAATATTAAACAACAACCTCTGGACATTACAAATATTCGCCTCAATTCAACCTGGAACCTCTCTCATACAATACAAATGGGGTGTGTGTGTGTGTGTGTGTGTGTGTGTGTGTGTGTGTGTGTGTGTGTGTGTGTGGTGTGTGTGTGTGTGTGTGTGGTGTGGGGTGTGTGGGTGTGTGTGTGTGTGTGTGTGTGTGTGTGTGTGTGTGTGTGTGTGTGTGGGTGTGTGGGTGTGTGTGTGTGTGTGTGTGTGTGTGTGTGTGTGTGTGTGTGTGTGTGTGTGTGTGTGTGGGTGTGTGGGTGTGTGTGTGTGTGTGTGTGTGTGTGTGTGTGTGTGTGTGTGTGTGTGTGTGTGTGTGTGTGTGTGTGTGTGTGTGTGTGTGTTGGATCGTTGGAGCTTTGTGCAACTCAAGGCATATGCTCGAACGGGAGCTGCCTGGACGCTGCAATCATGAGTGTGCTGACTTCTCCTCCAATGTCCCGCTGTCTGCTTCCTGCATAAAGTCAAGTGCTCGGCGCAGTTGTGGCGAAATGTCGCTCCTCTGTTTTCATTTAAACAGCTCCTTATATCCGTTAGCGCAGCTAGCTAGCACCAGATGCTAACAACAGCAACAATGCACGTAAGGTCTCTCTCTTGCTCGCTCGGGCCACATTACACACACCCTCCCGGTCCTCCCGATGGCCAGTCGGTGCCTGCCGGTGAGCGTTGAAGTGTGGTCTGCTGCAAGCGGGCGGCAGGAGCGAGGCTGTCAGCAGATGGTATTTTAAACTTGATGCACTCTGAAACTACGGGGCAGCCGAGGAAAAAAAATACACATGCGTTAATCGCGTTAAAATAATTAGTGGCGTTAATTTTTTTATTTTATTAACGCGTTAACTTGACAGCCCTAATATATATATATTGCTCGCATAAAACCCCCGGGGTTTTTTGCTTTGTATGTCGGGGGCGGGAGATTCATGTGATTGGTTGTTGGTCGTGTTGCTTGAATAAAATCCCCAAGCTCCAGACAGTAGTGTAGTAGTGTGGACGCTCCGTTACGGCCCGTCCACACAGCAGCGTGCGTTGAAGCTTCCAACGCTTCTGCCCATTCACTTTGAATAGGGTGATGTCACTTTTAGCCGAACTGTATTTTGGGAAGCGACGTGGAGCGTTGCTGGCGTCAAAAGTTGAGCAATGTTCAACTTTTGACGCCTCGACGGAGGCGTCAGCCAATGAAATCCCGTTTATGCAAATCTGCCAGTACAAGCGCTAGCCAATCAAACCGTGTGTATGCTGGGAGAGACTACGCAGGTCTTTTCCTCATATTCCAAAAAATGGAGGAGAAATTAATTATAGCGGTAGTGAATCACCCGGTGTTATATGATCAGTCTCTGTTCATTTACCGGGATACAAACCGGAGGAGCCAGGCATGGAGGGAGGTGGCAGAGACAGTGGGTGGAACTGGTAGGTTTTCGCCAGTTTATATTATATATGATATTCTGAACAAACTGTGCTGTTATTAGCTGTAACGTGTCTCTACTGTAGGCTAGTTTTATTATATGTACAGCACTTTGGCTCGACCAAAAATAGTTTATAAATGTTTATAAATGTGCTATATAAATAAAACTTGATTTGATATATCCAGTGTACTTAATTTTAACATTGAATGGACAGCTTGCAGGCATAGACAGTATATTTAGCCAGCATGGAATGTAGCATAAAATAGCACCATAGACATTAATGTCATAAATGTTCATCATATAAAGTGTGAATGTAAAACCTTTTATGCAAATGACAGTGATAAAGGGATTTGCTTTTCATTAATGTAGGAATAATTTAGTCAATTCTTCAAGTAGTTCAACAAATTAACTTTATTATTTCATTTCATTAGAGGAATTGTGCAGGACAAGGTGGAAGTCTCTGAGGGACAGGTTCCGGAAGGAGAAAGCTAGGGAGAAGGAGGCAAAAAGAAGCGGGCAGGGTCGTCAGGGGGATATAAGCCCTGACGTTTCACGGCAGTGATGGGTTTTTTAACCCCATTTCTCATTGACCGTGAGACGTCCAGCAATATCCCCCGGCAAACCCTGCCTCCACCCCCCTGTACTACTCCTGACCCCAGCCAGGTGCCAGAGGATGAGAGCCAAAGCCAGCTAGATGAAAGCCTTGGTGAGACTCACCAAGCCAGCAGCCAGCAAGCTGAGGCAGGGCAGACAGGAGAGGAGGAGGATAATGTTGAGGGCCGGGGAAAAAGGAGAAGGGAGATGTCCGCCTTTGAGAAAGGGTTGCTGTCAGCCATCGCTCCTGTTCTCTCCATGCCACTACCTCCTCAACCTCGTCCAGTGGTGGAGGAGGACGAGGACGAGTTGTTTCTCCGGGGCCTCTTGCCTTCATTGCGAAGGATGTCCATAGCAAAGAAGATAAGGCTGACATTTGCCATTCATAAGGCATTTTTTGAAGCAGAGCAGGAGGAAGACTGATTAATCACATTTTTTTGTTATTTACAGCCATACTGATCCACACTACATGTTTTACACTCATCACTGCACACACTTCACTCACAATATTACATATACATTATTATAAATAAAAGCTCTGTTATGGCAACACATCCTCACTCCCAGGTCGGCCTATGTTGACGTTATGTCAAGTCCCCTGCCGGCTTTTTCCAACGCAAGGGGGGGGGGGGGCCTGAGAGTCCATTTTCAACGCAAGGGGGGGGCCCTTAGCGTCCATTTTCAGCTTTCCGGGATGTCCATATGCTTCTATGGACGCTCATGGAAGCACGGCATTCGTTTGTGTCGACTGCCCTCAAAGGCAATGTGAGCGTCCATTCTCATTGGATAACGGAGAATTGTACACCCGGAAGTAAGTATTCCCCTTACTGACGATTGATTTTACAGTGATATCTGCACTACTCATCGACTAAAAAACACCAGATTATCCTTGTTAATTACACAACATTGATTGGTTTAAATTGTGTGCAATGCTTTTGTATTTTTCCCCTTCGATTCGGAGAAACAAATATTTTTTCGGAGTAAAGGGTGGCAGAAGACACTATACTACCCAGAATCCCCAGCTATCGTTTGGACTACACCATAAGCTCTGTTTGACGTCACGTGATCTTCAAATTTCTCCCTGCAGAAAAAAAACATGGCCGAACTTCATTTTATTCTCGGTGGAAAATGCCTATTTTAAAGTTAGTTTGGCCATTAAAATGCGTTTTGATGTCATTTGATGCGAGAAATATGAGTTGTTATTTCAGATGATGTGTGCAGTGGATGTACATGATCTTTAGTTTGCTAGTTATTACGAAGATTACTTCAGGAAATTGCATCCAACATTTTCATTGTTACCAAGGTGGTTGCTAGGGACGCTGCTATCGATATTATTTCTGTTATGTTGTGTAACTGTTTAATGGTGTTATCTTTATTGCTACCCCCTTCCCCGTCAATGTATCGTGTTGGTCCACAGCGCAAACATATTAGTTTAACAAAATCCGCATCTAAAGATACGTTATTTTCCCCTGTGCAATTCCAGTCTCACATCTCAGAGCACATCGTCATTAACAAATACCGGAAACAGACCGAAAACATTTTTAAAAAATAAAATAATACCTTATTCCGAGTGTGCTTGCTTTTCTCTTTGAAAGTCATCATATACCGGCATTGTAATACACGGTTCGGCTGCATTAAATATTACATATCTGCCGTAGTTCTGTATTTATAGAGCCCTGATGAGAAGACCTCTAGACAAACATGAGGAACTGAAAACGTGACGTGGATCATAAATATATCAGCCATTAAACAACATCTTACATTTCTTTTCACACAATACGTCTCCTTGCAGTATCAACACTAATTCGGCTGACTTTTATATTTGATTCAATTGGTAGATAGGCTGTATTTACACCATAAAGGTGCACAGCTGATATAAAGGGACACCTAGTGGTTAAAGCATGTTATTGAATTTCATTATTTTTATTATTAGATATTAATAGGATCCTTGTAAAGTATATTCATTACTCGTTATTCTCTACTAATAGTTAATTAAAGACTGTATATAATGACTATTTTGCACATCCTGTTCAAGATTTTCTAAGGTTTATTGACATATCATATAGGCCTACACAACTATGGTGTAGTTATGCATTGAATGAAAAACTTGGGTTGCAGGTTCCTCAACAGTGCATTACAAGACATCTATCAATATGTGTGCATACCTCCAGCAATGTTAACTATGTTGAAGCACTTATTTTAACTGATATTATACATAATGTATTATACTCTTATAAGATGTATGCAGATATTTCATCTCCGGCCTTGTCAGGTATTGAACAATCAATAAATAAAGAACACAGAATTGTTAAATATTTGTGTGATTATACTAAATGATTTACAAATAAACACCACTGCATATTTACAACTGTTACACATGCTGATGTAACGCAAATGTTCCAACTTGGGATCAATAAAGTATATCTTATCTTAAGCTGATCGATGGCTACTGCCATATTTGCAAAATGTGCCTCTGAACCTTGACAAGTGCATGTTTCAGGCTTATCAATTAATGTAATGTAATGTAATGTTATCAATGAACAAGAGGAGGGGTCACAAACATAAGACCAGCTGTTAAATAAAGCTCTTCTGACCTTAGCTGGCATGTGTATATATATATTAATTCTGCCCATTATGGGCACGAGAAATTTTCACCCATTTATTAATTATATGTTAAATGTAAGTGTTTCCTATCCCCTAAACCTCCAGGGATGTACACAGTTTAATACTGGCAACTTCTTATTATGGGAAATACGAAAACGTCTTTTAAAACTACAACTCCCACGTGCCATAGATAGAAAACATGTTGCGAAACAGAATAGCCAGCATGTGTAGTTCTGGGGACAGGGTGGGGGAGGGGGGGGACGCGGTGGACCCGTTCAAATCCAGTTTTGGACAGTCTGCCGTGGTTCCATCCCATTTCAAGTGCTGTTCGAGGCTCGGTAACCCTCGGAGCACACTCTCCAATCACAGAGCTTGAGGACTATCACGGGGTTTGTCAAACAGAGCACATGGTGTAGTCCAAACGATAGCTGGGGATTCTGGGTAGTGTCTTCTGCCATCCTTTACTCCGAAAAAAGATTTGTTTCTCCGAATCGAAGGGGAAAAATACAAAAGCATTGCACACAATTTAAACCAATCAATGTTGTGTAATTAACAAGGATAATCTGGTGTTTTTAGTCGATGAGTAGTGCATATATCACTGTAAAATCAATCGACAGTAAGGGGAATACTTACTTCCGGGTGTACAATTCTCCGTTATCCAATGAGAATGGACGCTCTCTCGACATAGAAGCATATGGACATCCCGGAAAGCTGAAAATGGATGCTAAGGCCCCCCCCCCTTGCATTAGAAAAAGCCGGCAGGGGACTTGACATAACGTCAACATAGGCCGACCTGGGAGTGAGGATGTGTTGGTTATGGCTATACTGTGTCTTCACTTGTTCATGTCGTTTGTCAGTTACAACATACGGAAGATACAGAAGCTTCATGTATGTCGATGTAAACAGGGCTGAAGGAAAAAGGTTGTTAGCAATGCATAATATCAATTTAAGAAACATGTTTATTAGGAATGTTTGTTTTTAAAATGGCTCATTTGGAATATTTGCTTTTTAAAGAAAATATGGGTAGCTCTTAAAAGAGCTTTTGGTTTGGAGGCTCTTAAAAGAGCCATGGTGACCCTACACCACGTTATGCTGCCATGGCACTGCACCCTCCTCATTGAAATAGCTACAGAAGGTGTCCCGCAGTTGGATGGATCTGCGTGTGGCGTTGTTGGAGCCCATCCTCGGTGCATCACGCAGGGTTGGAGTAGCTGGATCTTCATCCGTGGACTCTGCGATAGGTGTGCGTGATGGTCTTCCTATCGTCTTCCTGTGGAGGAAGTTGTGCAACACACAGGTGGCCTTCACACAAAACTCTGCTACCTCCGGGCTGGTGGTGATGACACGCCGGAACATTCTCCACTGGGATGAGAGGATGCCAAACGCACATTCAACCACCAACCTGGCCCGGCTGAGGTGGTAGTTGAACATCCTCTTTTCGCGTGTGAGGTGACGTCCAGGGAACGGACGCAGCAGGTTGTCCAGCAGCGGAAAAGCCTCATCTCCAACGAACACATGGGGAAGAAGGCCGAGCCGCTCTGCTCCTGGGATGACGGTGTCAGGTGGTAGCTGCAGACTGCCATCTCTGAGGCTCTCTCCAAATGCAGAATTCCGCAGGCTCCCACCGTCGCTGCTCCTTCCAAAACCTCCGACATCCACTACCCTGAAGAGGTACTGGGCATCCACGACAGCCAGTAGTACCAAGGAGTGGGTGGACTTATAGTTGAAGTACAGGGACCCAGAATGTGCCGGAGCCTGGATCACCACGTGCTTCCCATCAATGGCATGAACGCAATTCGGAAGGTTCCAGCGCTCCTGGAACCCAGCAGCGATGGCTCTCCAGTCCTCGGTCTGTGGTACCGGCATGGTCTCCTCAACCAGGGCGGTCCAGATGGCACCCGCAACCTCCCTGACAATGACAGCCACGGTTGCATGCCCGACCCGATAGCTGAATGCTATGGTCCTGTATGAGTCACAGGTACCTGAGAAAAAAATAATATACATGATTAAAAAAAAGTATATATCCCCACACACACAGACCAAAGACACACACACACAGACCCCCCCCCCCACACACACACACACACACACAGACACACACACACACACACACACACACACACACACACACACACACACACACACACACACGGACCCCACACACAGACCACAGACACACAGACCCCCCACACACACAGACCACAGAGACACACACCCGACACACACAGACCCCCCCCCAACACACACAGACCACAGACACACAGACCCCCCCCCACACACACCCCACACACACAGACCCCCCCAGACCACACCCCAACACACACAGACCACAGACACACAGACCACAGAGACACACACACACACACACACACACACACACACACACACACACACACACACACACACACACACACACACACACACACACACACACACACACACACACAGACCACAGACACACAGACCCCCCACACACACAGACCACAGAGACACACACCCCACACACACAGACCCCCCCAGACCACCCCCCAACACACACAGACCACACACACACACAGACCCCCCCCACACACACACGCCATGTACACAGGGGAGCAATACTGTATTTACCTAGCTATCTTAATTAATGTCATCCATCTGAACTAAATCACAGACTTCATTCATCATTCATCCATGGCATGCATTCTCTCTCTTTATATACAGAGTCAGGTTAAAGAAGTAGAAATACACAAAACGTACCGTAGGCAGATGGCGAGTCGCTCGGCGGGTCCGATTGACAAACGCATATGGGTGTCTGCCTTTGAAATCAGTGGACCCACTTTTCCGAGCAACTCGTCGAACACGTCTTTGCTCATCCTGAAGTACTGCTGAAACAGTACATCATTCAGGCGGAGCTCTTGGACCAGAACGTGGTATTCCCCCCATTGCAGACGTTTTCTGAGTATCGGATGTACCCAACAGCGACGCACACTACATGGCCTCCTGCGAGACATTGCATACACTAAAGTCACCCTTGCTACTACACTTGCCCGTGCTACCCTTGCTACAAAACCGGCATCCATTTTGGCAATAGTGGAGAAGAACCGGGCTTTTCCTTTTTTGCTATGTCGGGGGCGGGAGATTCATGTGATTGGTTGTTGGTCACGTTGACTCCCCAAGCTTCAGACACGCCCACCGACAAGCGTCAACGCACGCCGCTGTGTGGACGGTCCGTTAGCCTCATCCCAACCAAGCCCCCAGGAAGTGCGCCGGACTCAGATGAAAATATTCGTGGTGGCCAAACGGCGGTACTCCACATCCGTTTAGTTGCCAGGCCCGGAAACACTTTTTCCCATTGACTTACATGGGGAAAGAGTGGTCTGTAAATCGATGGATAATTTTTTTTTAACTAAATATACTACCCAGTATGAACACTTGTATAGCCCTTATTAAAAACATTCGTTCCTCAAGTTGTAAAAATGTGCTAATAACGTTATTCTGAGAGTTATTTCCCTCTGCATTATGAACGTGCATCTAACCCACGGGACCGCGCCCCCCTGCACGTTCATGTTACGTGTTCAGCACTACATGCGTTTATCTTTACCCATGGATGCACAATAACAACGGACCCATATCGCCTTACTGCCAGCCCATGGAGCTGTAATAATGGATATATTGCACATGTTTGCTGTAATTCATCATTTGTAAAATAGTATACTACATGGGCTGTATGATTAAATCTTGTACCGTAAATGTTGTATTAAATAAAGTTAATATTACCGACATTAGATTAACGTCCCTGTAGCTTCTTATTGCACTAAGAAGCTTATTGCACTGTGTATATATATATATACAGTGCGATAATTATTTCAGGCTAAATGAAGCTCTGTTGCTTGGATATCACTAGATCCTGTTACAACGTAATATAAGTACATAACGATTGATGTGTACATTAGCATCATTACTAGCTAGCCGCTAGCTGCTAACTGCCGCCTCGTTAATATCAAATCCATGATAACAACAATCCATTACCATGCTGTCATGAACGTGCGGTGCTGTTACGTGCTAATTGACGTGCTTGATGTGAAATAGCATTTTGGTTAAAGTTGGTTAAAGTTGCGCATGCGCTATGAGCGCACATAGGGGTACTTCTCAGGCATGCCGGGTAATCTGTGACGCTTCGCTCTCTCAAAAGTTGGACCATTTTATCTTCATGCGCTAATAGAGAACCGCAGTGACGCGTCCTAAAACCCGGAAGTAAGTTAGCATTTTTAGCACTTCCGGTTCCTTCGTCAAAAAAGCAATGCATTTTCTCCATAGGGTTTTGGAAAATAGCTCGAAATAAGGTCTGTGGTTGACACAAATTTAAGAGATAAATCACGTTTTGTTCTACGACATTAAATACACCAGCAGTGACCCCACTGGTGATTTTTGAAGAGTTTACGTGTCTGAAAAACGATGGTTGTTACCGAGTGGCTGAATAGGACTACAGAAATTGTCGAGGCCGTTGTACGTCATTACGCCGAACACGTAAACACTCCAGCTAAGTTTGTTTCCCCCCGTGTTCTGCTTGAAAGCAAGTACCTGCCTATCTCTAGTATCTGTAGTATCTGTATATCTATATATCTGACCATTAGAATCTGTATTTTTTTTGACACTCCTGAGTGACAAGCCAGGCGAGAGTTATGACCCCACTGGAGAACCTGGGTACGGAGAGTGGCAGGAACAAACAGACGGTTAACAGGACAGGCACTTGGGGCTGGGTGTTCAGCATGAGAGCGCTTGACCTTATCCTCCACCTCCCAGGTCACCAGACCAATGGCACATGTAGAAGCGATGATATTCTCAGTATGAGATGGAGAGCTCTCTGGCTGGAACTGGCGAGACAGGGCGTCAGGTTTGATGTTCTTAGAACCAGGTCTGTATGAAAGAGAAAAATCAAAGCACGTGAAAAACAGAGCCCACCTGGCTTGACGAGAGTTCAGCCGCTTAGTTGAACGGATGTACTCCACATTTTTGTGGAGTACATCCAGTGTCCGACGCATCTAACTCTACAGTAAACTGCCGAGTAGAATCTGGAAAAATCGAAATAGGAGCAGAAGTGAAGCGTGACTTTAACTCACCAAAAGCCCCTTCTGCCACAGAGGACCACCGGAAGGGAATGTTCTGAGAGGTGAGAGCTGTGAGAGGGGCTGCCATCAAACTGTAGTTTCGAATGAACCTCCGGTAGAAGTTGGCAAAACCCAGAAAGCGTTGGAGCTCCTTGCGTGTTGAAGGGCGTGGCCAGTCAGTCACCGACTTGGTCTTGTCAGGATCCATATTGATGTTTCCAGTGGAGACCACAAATCCCAGGAAAGGGACTTCTGTGGTGTGGAACACACACTTCTCAGCTTTGACAAAGAGGTGGTTCTCCAAGAGCCTCTGGAGGACTAGGCGAACATGGACCACATGCTCCTGTTTTGACTTGGAAAAAATCAAAATGTCATCCAGGTATACAAAAACACAGATATTGAGAAGATCCCTCAGAACATCATTCACCAACCCCTGGGAGACTGCAGGTGCATTGGTGAGTCCAAAAGGCATGACTAGATACTCATAATGTCCACTAGGAGTGTTAAATCCCGTCTTCCACTCGCCCCCCTCCTTGATTCTCACCAAATGGTACGCGTTACGTAGGTCCAGCTTGGTAAAAATAGTAGCACCTTGTAACAGTTCAAATGCAGAGGAAACAAGTAGAAGGGGGTAACTGTTCTTGACAGTGATGTTATTGAGTCCTCTGTAGTCAATGTATGGGCGCAGAGTCTTATCCTTCTTACCCACGAAGAAAAAACCTGCACCAGCAGGAGATGATGAAGGCCGGATAAACCCTGCATCCAAAGAGTCATTGATATACTTCTCCATTGACTTAGTTTCAGGAGCCGATAAAGAAAAAAGTCGACCTCTAGGAGGAGAAGTACCAGGTAACAGGTCAATAGGACAGTCATTAGCACGATGAGGCGGGAGTGAGGTGGCCCGAACCTTGTTAAAGGCCTCTTTAAGGTCCCAGTAATCCTTGGGAACACCGGAAATGTCTTGACACTCAGAGATAATCGGCTGACTGGAATCAATTGAGGAACTAGATCTTAAGCAGACAGCATGAGCACTCCACTCTCTAATAGTCCCTGAAGCCCGATCTATATGAGGATTATGCCTCCTTAACCAAGGAAACCCCAAAATGACAGGCTGATGTGGTGCATGGATAAGGTGAAAAGAGAGTGTTTCGCTGTGATTACCTGACATGCTCATTTGAACTGGAGTTGAACGGTATGTCACTCTGCAGAGAAGACGACCATCTAGAGCTGTAGCATTGATGGGCTTCTCCAAAATCTCCCTGCCAAGTCCCACCTGAAAGGCCAGTGTTATGTCCAAAAGACTGGCATCAGCCATGAGTCAATAAGAACTGCCACAGTGTGCATTTTCCCGAGCAGTTTAGCTGAGCATGGATTAGGGGTCGAGAGGCATTTCTAAATTCATAATTCGGCTCACCAGCGCCCTCTGGATGACTGGTGAGCCCTGCCTTTTACAGGACAAGAGAAGGCAAGATGACCCTCATGGCCGCAGTGAAGACAGCAGTTGTCCCGCAGGCGGCGCTGTCGTTCTGCCTCGGAGAGCCGGGTCCGCCCCAGCTGCATTGGTTCAGATTCAGAAGAGTTCGAAAATCCTCCTCTCACCTGTTCAGTAGCATGCGCTGACGGGAGAGGCGGAGCCTGAGGGGCGACGGAGAAAACCCTCTCTCTCCTCCGCTCCCGCAGACGGCAGTCAATGCGGATGGAGAGAGCCACCAGCTCATCTAAATCAGCAGGAAGGTCCCTAGCTGCCAGCTCGTCTTTAAGGCGATCCGACAGACCGTTGTAGAAGGCATCGAGAAGTGAAGAAGCATTCCAGTTACTCTCGGCGGCTATGGTACGAAACTCGATGGAGTAATCGGACACAGATCTCCCTCCTTGCGCCAGGTTAAACAGTCCCCGAGCAACCTCTCTTCCGGGTGTAGCGTGATCAAAGACTTTACGCAGTTCATCGGAGGCCAGTGGCTTTTTACCCTTAATGTCTACCCCTGCAGTGATCATTATTTATTGAGCAGTATACTCTTTCACATTGAATCATAACAAGTCATAATGAATGTAAATACAACTGACTCTAAAGTAAGTCCCAGTCTGTGACATTGGATATTTTGAAGACTCAAAGCCCCAAGCAGTAGGTAGAATATTAGCTAGTCTATGTAATGTGCACAGAAAATAAATAGTTAACTGAATACTGGGATAGAAATTGCCTATAAGCACTCAGTAAAACATAAACACACACAAAAAGCTTCTGAATGATAAGAAGTATAATTAAAACATAATGCACATTACCATTTTGAGAGAGAGTAAAGAACTCAGAAAATAGTCTCTCATCGAAATGAGGCTCCAGTATAAAACACACTGACTGCGTCTCTACATGGACATCAGTAAGCCGTTTATGAGTATTATCCCTGTTATGATCATATTGGGGATATGGTGTTTACATGAGCACAGAGAGATCGGGTTATTCATGTTCCCTGTTTACATGATAAATACTAGCAACCTGGCATTTTGATGCCTTTTCTCATCTAAACTATTCAGTATTTGTATCTCTCTATCATGACATAAAGACGAAACTCCTCTCCAGAAGTGAGACGCTTTTGCCGCCGCCATCACTGTTAACTTAACTTCTTTGAAAACAAATGTTCTTATGTCCATGTTGTCTGGGGGAGAAAACATATCAAACCAAGAGATCGTCAGCTTTGATTTTCACTGTATTAACCATTTCCTGAACATTTGGTGTGTGTGCCTTACCTCCGCTACCGGCATCGCTTCATACAACAGATCTGAGCTGTCCAACTATGGCAACACTCTTTGAACATGCGCGCTATGTGAGAATCTGCCTTAGTACAAAGTAGCAGTGGTACGGAGTTTCATTGATTTGGGCATTCTCTCAATAAGCAAGTGGAATGGATTCGATAATGAAGCACTGACACAGCGCTCTACAAAGTGCGGCAAGTGGATAGACCGATTCACGGACTTTCCACATGGTAAAAGTGGGGGGTCTAAACCAATCATTTGAAAAAGTGGGGGGGACTTGTCCCACCCTCATATGATGGCTGCGACGCCCATGCCTCTCACTGATCACCATGGAAACCTTTGATCTCTGCACACCTCGTTAGCTGAAATATAAACACTTGTGTCATGGAACACAATGATGTCATCACTCCAACTGACATGCTCAGAGCAGCAGACTTCAGATAATGGTGAATGGTTCTGCCCTCAACAGCTCTAGGTCACTATTCATATCTTAAACTCCACTGTAACTTTTATCCATGTATTTTTTCTTTTAATGTTTATTTTATTAGCTTTTCTTTTTAATGACTGATTTTAAATGCCATTTTCTTAATGTCTTTCATTTTTTGTAAAGCACTTTGAATGGCCTTGTGTTGAAAAGTGCTATATAAATAAACTTGCCTTACCTGTTGTCAATTATTGGGTGTCATCATATGCCGTTTCCATGGATATCGCCATAAAAGACGATGTCGCTTTACATGAACTCCTATGAAAATGTTCAAAAAGTGCTCAAACTTCACATGTCCAGCCGTGAAGACATCTACGGGACTGTTATGAGATTCCTTCAAATGCCGTTGCCATGGCAACACAATGCTCGCCATGAAACACGGTTTTCTTATAACTTCAGTGAAAATGCTCCTAACGGCCCAACACTTCACAGGTTTGGTAACGATGCAGCCATCAACGCATCTAAGCGTATTATGGGGTGTCATCAAATGCCGTTGGCATGGCGACAGATCATTCACCATCAAGTTAGTTCAAAAGTTTGCACTTCAAATATTCTGCTGCTTTTCCAAGCCGTTTTACTTTCTTTTCTTCGCTCATCAAACATTCAAGCCCCCAGTGTTCATGTATCATTTCAATCTAAATTCTTCACTTTCTTTTTACACATTACATTTCAGCATAGCAGTTCAGCGTCAGCTTTTCAGCATAAAGCATTCCCACTAGCAATTTCTTCAGGAATTGCTTTCTCTCGTTCTTTCTGTCAGGGTTTATGAAGCTAACATTGAGGACACTGAGGTCATGTCCTTTGTATATTTTACTAAACTTGAGGGTTTAGGGTGCTGATATCCTGCAGTCCTTCCATTGATAATTTTTGCATTATTACATCAAACCAATGTGAGATGTAGATTGTTTTCCTGGTAATAGTTAGGGCTACAGGTAAAATCATTGTGATTTGTATTGAACATGTGTTGAGTGAATCCAGATCGTCAAGTAAAAACACTTGTCTAAATAAGTAACTGTCAACTTGTTGCATCACTGTAAGGGATTTAAAGAAGAGAAACACATTAGAGAGGAGCAGATGTGTGTGAGCATCGGTATCACATTCTGCTGTTAGCCTAATCCTATCCTTGAAACAGCCCATCCATCCACGCATTTCATTTATCGTCCTGTGAGTTAGCCAAAAGCACATCCACAAGATTTTCATAGGTATTCTTACCAGTAACCATTTAAATACTTGTCCTTCTCTAGCCCACCACGGACCCCATTTCGATATATACAATACAGGGTCTTGGACAATACTAAAACCCGTAAGGACTGGTGTGGCATACATTCTTTACTTCCAGTTTGTGATGTGTATTTTACTCGCATGAATAAGAGATACAAAAGTTTAATATCTTATTTGGATATTCACCAATTGCCTATTTATACAATAATCTCATACCCGTGTTTTGGGCAGCATGTTTTAGTCCCTTTTTTTTTTACAGAAAGACAATTTAAGTTATTGTCAAACATCCATGACTAAATGAGACTACTAAACGTTATCACCCCGAACATTAGCTTAGCTTCACAGTGGCCATTCCATTTTGCTCTTGTTGTTTATGATTCATTTATTTACTCATTTACTTACTTATCTCTGGTCTGACTTTGTTTTATTATGCAGTGGCAAACAGCTCAGGCTTCTTCATGGACTTTTTAAAGGTTTATCAAATAAACAAATGTGACAAATGTACAAACAGGGAGCAGAAGTTAGTTTTGTTGGTTTCAAAGTCCAGAGAATCACAAGGTTTCTTTATCCTGTTGCTCCCTCTTTTTCTGCTGACCATAGCAGGTGCCCTGGACTTCATGACACACACACACACACACACACACACACACACACACACACACACACACACACACACACACACACACACACACACACACACACACACACACACACACGCACGCACGCACGCACGCACGCACGCACGCACGCACGCACGCACGCACACACACACACACACACACACACACACACACACACTTTTTAGCTTCCTTCTCTTTCACACATGCAGATTTGTATTCCTCATTCGAATAATCTGCAGAAGATAAATGGCCAGTAACAGGGTCCACGCTGCTTTGCCTGACCCTCCCGGTGCGAGTGAAGAGGAGAACAAAGAAGAAGAGAAGGTTTTTGGGAATATATTTGCTGAGTTAGAATCTGTGGACCTGCCCCTAGGAACCACCTTAAGGTAACATCATGCAATATTCAACGCACTCTTTCTACTTCCATTTGATACCGTTGATGGAAAACTCGATAACCTGAGTAACATATCAAATTATTTAAAATTCTAATTGGAATTAACATATCAAGAGATGCCATCAACCAAGAAAACCATACATACATTTTGATGTACTCAAAATGCTAAAAGTGCAATTGTACTTTTAGTGCAATGCGCTCTTAAACCACTTTAAATATAGAAAGAATTTAGCTTGAAAATGGAATGAGTGCTTATTTCCAGCCTTTCATTTTGCCCCAAGTATTGCTTGTCAGGTGGTTGAGATCGACCATCTGCAGCCTGGTACAAAAAACAACGTATTTAGGCATGAATGCATTTTTTTCAATCTGTATTTTCATTCACATGTGAAGTGTAAATATATAACATTTCTTAAAATGTAATATCAATCAAGGACAAAACAATAGAGCTCCCACTTTTGTATGTTAGATGCTTATACAATATTATCTATCATAGTATCAAATCTCTTTTAACTAAACTTAATGTGATGTTGAGCAATTTAAACAAACTTTCCTCATAACACTTTACAACCTGCCCTGTATGACCATAATGCACTTTCATTAGAATAGCACTTCCAAATTAACATGTACATTAAAGATAGCCATAATTATTCTTGTCTGAAAAATGTCATTATTTAATTATAATATGTATTTATATACAGCTCTGAAAAACCCCCAATTCACATTTCTTTTAAATCTCAATGTCTACACGTATGGCATCCATTACATTCCAGTGTCTGTTGAACTGAGAAATGTAGTATAGAATAAAATATTTGTTGTTTAATTTTACTCAAACACATACCTAATAGTAAAAGCAGAGAAACTGATCATGCTGCAGCTTTCCAGGTTGAATTAAATTAGAGTCAACAGTGTGCAGTAGTGCGCCCCCCACAGGCCAGAGCCCGCGCTGCGCGCTGTAGCTGCAGTGTTAGCTGAGTGTTGGCCTCACACACACATAACAGTCATGGCGGAGAATGAGACCCAGGAGTGTATAACGGAGCACGAGCGGATTTTGCAGGAAATTGAGAGCACCGACACGGCTTGTGTTGGTCCCACTCTTCGGTAAGAATATACGGCTTAATGAAAAGTCCCTCCCAATACAAATGTCCGTGTATGTTGAATGTCCTACGTTATCAGAGCTTTGTTCCTTAGCTAGGTTAGCTATCCTAGTCAGCAGGCTAACATTAGCTGACAGGCTATATGGTTTTGAAATGAAGCGTGAGCCTAGCTGGCTTGCTAGCTAACATTGACCACTATTTCAGTTATTTGAATGTACTGTAGGTATAGTAAAGACGCGTGTGTGTGTATTTCCAGACTCAGTCTATTGTTGGACATCTGGTGACCTGTCACAATGTAAACACAGTTGTGGGTGTGGCTGTGGGACTCCTCATTTTATCATTATGAAGCTGATTTTAGCTAATAGCTAACTACTTCGGCTAGTTGTTAAGCAGACATTTCACATGTACGCTACTGTCATCCTGATATAAGTAACCCTGAATGGGGTGAGTCATCTTGAAAGCCTGGTAGCGGTAACATTGGATGTGAAATTGCTTAAGCTAACGTTCTAACACACTGCATAGGTTATGTTAGGTAGCTACCAAGCTAGCCTCCAAGGCCATAATGATTGACATTAGTTTGAAAAGCCAATGTTTATAAACTGACTGCAGCCTCAGCTGAATGTTTCCGCCTCTCACACACACCTGTCCCGTAGACATGCCTGTAGGCTATGGTTGTCTCTCTCTCATACATGGGGAAACCAGTGAATATATGCCCTAAAGGTAACATTAAATACAGACCTCAGTTTCAGTGATTATTACTATATGTTTTTATAACACTGTCATTGTATTTACAGATGAGCTTGACAGTCTAGATTAGTTGTTACAAAATGACTGTCAATTGTTCTTTTAAATATTAGTATAGAATGATACATTTTTGTTTTAGTTTTTTCCAGCATTTGCCTACTTTGTCATATCTTTAAGTAAGATATGACATCATTTATGCTAGCTGCTTTACTTGTCTGTTGCCTGCTTTAACACCCATTTAGAATTACTAGATGATGTGTATTGGCACTAATCTCAATTGATGTTCTATAATTATGGCGCCTGTATGATCTACAAGTTTCAATAGCAGACTATTTGCAAATAGAAATAATGTCAAAATCACAGATTATATTGGCTAATTTGACTTGTAACATGTTTGTAACTTTACCTCTACAGTCAGGTACTTGTATGTATTTGTAAATGTATTTACATTATTTGTACCTGTTTTTTAACAACAGGAATTGACTTGATGGCAGTTTTAGGGACCGGACTTGGGTAAAGCATTATAGCTTGTTGAACCTCCGGCCACTCTGACTCCAGCCTTTTCTTAGGATGTTTTACATTTGCATACATTTCACTGTTTGAATGTGCTTTTCTTATTCACCTCGGTGCAAGTGTTTACTTACCAGCTGGAGTCTGGACTGTTTTAGTGAGTGTCGCCTGACAGTTGCGTGTACCACCTTCTGGGATTAATTAAACATTCATTTACAAAGTTTTGCCTTAAACATCTCTTTAGGGCTGAGTGGTTTTACTAACTATCTGACTGACTTTTCCTAACATGATAAGAGAAATGCTTGATAACACTTCATTGATGTTTAATCTTTTGATTCACTTCTATTAAGGCCCTCGTAAACACAAATGAAAAACAAAACATGTTCAACTTATTCTGGCTTTCTTTGAGATGTCTGGCAGGATAATGTCGGAAAATGGCTTGAAATCATAAAGTATATGGGGACATTTTCCTAACGTTGTTGTGTCTTCTGGTGTATAGCTCTGCTATGAGGAACTACAAAAGTACTGAAGCATATCGGCCCACTCAGTCAGCATACACACAATAAGCCAGACAGGCTGGACTCTTTAAGAAAGCACACATTGACATTGTAATAACTTTCATGGCGTGGACAAAGGTCCGCACAGACTGTTCATTTTTATAATAATTACTTTATCTAGAGCAGGGCTCGACATTAAGGACTACCCGATGGCCCGGGGCCATCTAGTATTTAGCTCGGGCAATGAAGCCTCACCTGCTGGTTGCCCGATCGGGCAATCTATTATACCAGTATCATGCAGCTCGCGGATCCAGTAATGAGTGACCCGACAGTCAAACTAAACATATCTATAACTAGTTACGGTAGGTTGAGAGGTAATTATAAATGTGTGATATTCTAACCTGAAGTGTGTGTTTTGTTCCGCTCACCGCTGCATGTGGTTATGCAGAGCTGCGTGTCGAGTCTCGACTCGTCAGCAGCAGCTGATCTCTCTCTCCCGTCAGATTAGACTTCACTCACGTTAATGTCCATATCGATCAGATCCAGCTAGTTCTAGCTAATGATAGGACTACCTGCTTATTAAAAGACACCTAAACAATAAGTGTCGCTATGCAACTGGGTGAGGCCACAAAGTATAGCGCAGCATTATGCATTTGTTTACATGCCCACCGGAACCCCGAGGCATTACCAACAGATCAACGCACAATCAACCCATACAGGACATCTTTCTCCACATTAAGTGTTAGACATTAGAGTTGACTATTCATGTCTGTCACATACTCTTCTTGTCTGTCACATAAGTGGCGTAACTGAAGCGGTATTGCTCTAAAGGGAAATGATTTTGACCGAAGATATTTAGATTTGCCGGATCACGGGAACTTTGACGTCGCCATTTTGTGTGCTTCGCGGATGCGCTCGGCTCCTCGGGTCTGCTCGGTCAGTTTACGGATAAGGAGGCATTCGTTCGACCAACTTACAGTAGATAACATTACAAACATTTTTAACAGGGGCCATAATAGTGTAAATAATGTTTGTTTTGGCAGTTATAACTGAATGTAATGTTTTCTACTTTTTTCCATCTGAGAAGGCATTTGCCTTCATCAGATGGAAAGTGTCTTGACCAACAACTTAAGTATTTATTAGGGTATGCAAGCGAGCAAACACAAACAAGAACAAACAAACAAACAAGTGAAATGAAGAATAAAATTGAAATTGTACAATACAATATTGTGGTGGTTCATCTTATAATTCAGTCTAGAGAATGCACCAGACAGCATCTAAGACCTGCACAAATCGAAATGTTCTAGGGGGAGGCCCCCCAAACCCTTCGTGCGTCATTTCGTCCGTGCGCATTTTGCAGGGCAATCTCTATTGGGCTCAGGGCCATCTGTAAATTAGCTTTGATGGCCCACAGGGCCATCTCCCAAAATCCTTAATGTTATGCACTGTAGAGATTGATTAAATCAAGCTTTCTCTGTACTTTTTTAGTTATTAACAGTAGGGATGCACGATATTGCGTTTTTGAAACAGATACCGATAACTTCCTGCTTCTCAATACCGATACCGATACCGATAACCGATAATAAAAAAAGATTTACGCCACTAACTATTTTAACGCGATTAGCGCATGTGTATTTTTTGTCCTCGGCCGCCCCGTAGTTTCAGAGCGCATCGAGTTTAAAATACCATCTACAAGCTGATGCTGACAGCCCCGCTCCTGCCGCCCGCTTGCGGCAGACCACACTTCCACGCTCACCGGCAGGCACCGACTGGCCATCGGGAGGACCGGGAGGGTGTGTGTAATGTGGCCCGAGCGAGCGAGAGAGAGACCTTACGTGCATTGTTGTTGTTAGCATCTGGTGCTAGCTAGCTGCGCTAACGGATATAAGGAGCTGTTTAAATGAAAACAGAGGAGCGACATTTCGCCACAACTGCGCCGAGCACTTGACTTTATGCAGGAAGCAGACAGTGGGACATTGTACGAAAAGTCAGCACACTCAGCTCGGATAGTGCAACATGATTGCAGCGTCCAGTCAGCTCCGGTTCGAGCATATGCCTTGAGTTGCACATAGCTCCAGCGCGCGCACGCACGCACGCACGCACGCACGCGCGCACACACACACACACACACACACACACACACACACACACACACACACACACACACACACACACACACACACACACACACACACACACACACACACACACACACACACACACACACACACACACACACACACACACACACACACACACACACACACACACACACACACACACACACACCACACACACACACACACCACACACACACACACACACACACACACACACACACACACACACACACACACACACACACACACAAGGTCTCATGAACTTCCCCACTCAATCTATCAAGACCCGAGCAGTTCTACCAGAAGTCCACGGTTAAAGGCACAGGCCGGCGCATGCCGCTCATGGAACCCCTTATCATATGCACTCTGACCCCCCAGTGTACCAGTGAAGAGACACATGTGTCAGCTCCTTTTTAGAATAGTATTTCTTCTCTTCTCTGAGAAACCAGGGTATGAAAAGACCAGCCAGAAACAGAGGAAGAGAGGCACAACGAAACTACGTAAATGCACTCCTAAATATTAAACGAGTAAGAGGTGAAGAAACACAATGCCAGACATTGAAAAGAAAAGGCACCATTGTGCTTCCCCTTGGAATAGGGTGGAAATTATGAAGAGGGGACATGGGATACTAGTGAAGAGGGATAACAGTGAAAAGGCCCAACCTACTCAACGTAGTGGCACTCTCCAAAGAGACAGAAAATCAAAGTATACGCCGAGAGGCACAACGAGACTACGTAAATGCACTCCCCCGTTTAAATTAGTACCAAGGAACAGGGGTGAAAAACTAAACCAATCACAAGAAGGCAGTGGGGAGGCCTAGATACCCTCTCCTAGATTAAGTTTAAAGGAAAGAACTGGGGAACAAAAGAGTACAGGAGGAAAGGCCCAACGAGTCAACGTCAACACACTCTCCTAGAATAGTTCAAGGTAAACGGGGTAGGAAGAATATAGTAGGAAACAGAGCTGAACAGGCGTCCAAGAACGCTTTCCCTCTAGTCCAGGGTGAAATTGTAGGATAAGAACCAGAGTATACCACAGTACTGGCAAAACGGGAGGAGCCGAGTGAAAAACAAGCGCCCCTCATCCCAATCCACCCACACCGCAGAATTTTTTTCTTTTTTTTAACCCAAAAAATATATTGTATATTATCGGGGCTATTAATACTGGTATCGGGTTTATCGGGATGACGTCATAATTCCTAATATCGTGCATCCCTAATTAACAGTCATTTTAAAAAGTGTTATTTAATACCCTGCAGTGCAGACCTGTGACTACCCTTCTGGCCTGTGAGAGTAAACCTTACCATGTTTTTGCCAACCAGACACTTTCACACAGCTAACAGTTGCTCATAACTCCAAAGAAGTTCACATACATGTATGCGTTATCTGCCCAAACTTGAAACATATTGGGAATCGAACAGGTTATTTTTATGCCAGAAAAAGTAATAACCCCTTTTTTAAGGCTAAGAAACATATTCTTGGAGCACAATAAAGCTTTTAACGCTAAGTAAAGTAATTGCACTTCTGCTCTTAAACGTTAATAAGAACACAAAAGTAGGTAATGTGGAAGCAAAGTAGCCGAAGTGAGTGTAGGGTGAATATGTTTTACCTGAAACACTTCCAGTTTAATATTGTGCTCCTTTGCTCTCTGTTTCCATCAACCATATCTATTTCTTTAACCAAATTATTACTAAAGCAATGGGTACAGAATATTTGGATCTTTCCCACTACGTGTCTTGATAAAGGAAATCCAGAAATAACATACCAGTTGAGTTAAAACTGTGAGAATGTCCCATCCCTGTTATCAGTCTGTTATCTGGCAACAGTAGCAGTTAGAGCTGGAAAACACACCCTGCATTGACACACACATTTAGTGAAAGTCTAAGATTACAAAGTGGTTGTTACATTCATTTTTGTTGTGTGTCTCTGTAATTATCTGAATAACAATTTGAAAGGTAGAATGACAAAGCATAGTGTTTGTAACACAGAGGCCACTTAGCGATAAGTTAGCTTCCTGCCATGGCAGGAAACAGGAAAACAGTGACAGTATTCTTTACAGCTCCCACCTGCTTTCAATTATTAATAACAGGAAAGAGGAACCTTGTATGGCAGCATGCAGACTGATGATTATTGGACTGCATTAGCATGCACGTTTCCAGTTTGCATGTGCTGTGCTGTTTTATACATCAGGCCGTGTTCCTAGCTTTATTTGAATGGTAATCATTCATCAAGAACACCAAACATTAGCCAGTGCCTTCTTCCAATTGTAAGAATTGTTTCCTTGTTTCTGTGTCATATTCATTTCAAATAAATGCCTTTTTTAAATTGGTAATAGTGTTAATTTCGTTGACTAAAACTATGACGAAAAAAAGCGAATGCATTGTTTCATCAGAAGGGAAGCAATGCGGCCATAACACAGCTGGTAAAAACACCACAAACCAGATACTCTCTGCAAAGCTTCTTAATCATTCAACCTGTGTTTTTCATCAAATAAGGTCAAGATATAATCCTATTTATTTATATATACTAAAATGACAAATGATTGGTTAGCAAACAAAAAGTAGCAATTAATTCAAAAAATTAATTACCGCCGTTAACGCGATAATTTTGACAGCATTAATGTATGCTATATGCTATATATATATATATATTAGTGCTGTCAAAATTATCGCGTTAACGGCGGTAATTAATTTTTTGAATTAATTGCGTTAAAATATTTAACGCATTTAACGCATGTGCAGAATGGCCCGCCCCATACGTGCCACCAGTGGCAGCGCCAGGGTATGGCTGGGGTAGGCTACACCCATACCAACAAATGGCTTAGCCCCAGCATGAAAAATGATGTTAAAGTAAGCAAAATAAAGTCTGCCAACTCGCGCGGAGTATATTGCACAGACAGCAGTTGGTAAGATTGATTTCAGTAGCCACGGTTTTGAAAACTTTTGTCACGTAGTGATCGTCTTCTCAATAGAACATCTTTGATAACGGCGTGGCAGAGCCATATAATAGTAATAATATGGCTCTGGTACAGGGGTGCACATAACTGGTACGCAGGTTATATGCGTAATCTGAAATGCGTACCGTCACTTGTGTCACAAAGCGCATTTGCGTACCGACGTACTTGTGAAGCTTTTCCAGAAGGCGGTTAGATCACCGGGCGACAGAGTCGGTCTCCGTGTGCACAGACAGGGCTGCTGTTAACGTCGGTCTGTACAACGGACTTGTGCCAAAACTACGCCAACCGGCTGCGGAGGGAGACCCCCCCCCCCTTCACTGGAGAACTGCGCTAAAACAGCTGATCACAACGTTCACACTGTGGTCACGAAGTACTCCACTAGCCCCCCCCCCCCTCTATCGACTTTCCTGAAGTACTCCCCCGTTGATGGAAATCAACACGTAATGAATTAAGACCCCACGGTTTGATGATTGATAGGTGTGTGGGTTGTCTTTCATTTTGACATGCAGAAAAATGTTATAATAAACATAGATACTAGGGGTGTAACGGTACACGTACCCGTACCGAAATTATTCGGTACGGGCCCTTCGGTTCGTGTACCGAACGCATATAACGTTAAACGTAAAAAATTGAGAACGTGAACAACTTCTTGGAAGTAATCTCCGGTGCTGCGTCGCAGCATTCAGAGTAATTTGCACCCATTGTGTTCCACGCGTCATAGAGCGAGCAAGTCATTTCATTGGACGAGCTGGTCAGAGGGATGCGTTCAAATGTAATCAGTAATTTGAGGAACTGTCGAAATGGCGAACGCAGATAAAGTTGAGCTCGAAAATCCTCCAGCATCATTGAAGTCTCCGGTTTGGGAACATTTTGGTTTCGCAGTTACGTACAAGGATGACGGACAAAGACAGGTGGACCGAACCAAAGCTGTTTGTCGGCATTGTTCAACTAAAATTGGTTACGCGGCTGGCAATACATCAAACTTGCACACTCATTTGAAAAGGCATCACCCGAACGTGAATATCACCGGTACCAAAAGACTGAAGTGCAAACCCAACTCCCGCTAGCATGTAAGCCTCCACCGCTCGCAGAGAGTTCAGACCGAGCCAAAGCTATTACAAACGGCAAATATCCTTATGTTGCCATGTTAGCAAAGCGCTACCTGGCTGTATCTGCTACCTCTGTCCCTAGAGAGGGTGTTCTCCACAGCAGGAGACATTGCTAGTGCCAGCTGATCTGCCCTTTCGGCAAGCAATGTGGACAAGTACATTTTTCTTTAAAAAAACATGAAAATACAATGACCAGCAAGTCATAATGTCAAACTGGCTGCTTAGGTACTAGTACAGTACAGTTCAAATACAGATAATTTCAGTTCATCGAAAAGCTGCACCTTAATGTTCATTTGATTATATTTTATATTTATTTGAGTGAATATTCATAGTTTAATAATAATTAAAAACCCTAAACTAATAGTTTATGTTTTGTGAGTACTAGTACAGTAAAGTTCAAATACAGATTATTTCAGTTTATCGAAATGCTGCACCTTAATGTTTATTTTATTATATTTTGTATTTATTTGAGTGAATACATTATTCACAGTTTAATAATAATTAAAAAAAAAATATGTTATGTTTTGTGATAATTTTTTCTGCTGTACCGGAAACGTACCGAACCGAACCGTGACCTAAAAACCGAGGTACGTACCGAACCGAAATGTTTGTGAACCGTTACACCCCTAATAGATACTGTATGTTAAATGGATATATCCGCCTTCTTTCATTTATCTTTCCATTCCCACAACAATATACATAAATAAATGGCATATTTTGGACATAGTTCGAATGGTATATCATTTCTTTATGTATATTGTTGTGGGAATGGAAAGATAAATGAAAGAAGGCGGATATATCCATTTAACATACAGTATATGTTTATTATAAAAAAAATCTGCTTGTCAAAATGAAAGACAGCCCAGACACCTATCAATCATCAAACCGTGGGGTCTTAATTCATTACGTGTTGATTTCTATCAACGGGGGAGTACTTCAGGAAAGTCGACAGGGGGGGGGGCTAGTGGAGTACTTCGTGACCACAGAGTGTGAACGTTGTTATCAGCTGTTTTAGCGCAGTTCTCCAGTGAAGGGGGGGGAGTCTCCCTCCGTTTTGGCCCAATTCCGTTGTACAGACTAGTGTTGTCACGATACCAACATTTTGGTTTCGATACCGATACCAAGTCAAGAATTGCGATTCCGATTCTTTTTCGATACTTTTCTTAAAAAAAGGGAAACGCGGAATATCGGCTTTAAAATTAGGAATAACAGATGATTTTAGCAGTCAGAACAACTAAAGCAGCAGTGTTACTAAGAACAGAAACGCCAAAGAGTCACATCTAATATAAATATATATAAAAGCATTTATTTTAATTGTGTAGCAGTGAGTTTAACATTTTGGCAGCACTGTTGAGCATTTTGAAAATGTATTTTCATGCCTCTGTGCAAGGCTTAGTCTTTCTATCTTTATAGCCACTGGTGTAAAGTAACTAAATTCATAAACTCAAGTACTACTTGGGTACAATTTTGAGATACTTGTACTTTATTTAAGTATTTCAATGTTGCTTTTGCTACTTTGTACTTCTAATCCACTACAGTTCAGAAATAATGGTGTACTTTTCCTCGCCTACATCTATTTAATCCCTTTAGTTACTTCACAGATCTGGATGAATGATGTGAAATATAATCAAGTGTTAAATCAGACTTTAGTTCCACCTGGAGTAAATCCTCAAGCTACCTTGCAGTATACAAAGTCATTCAAACTAGCTGCACATTTACCAGCTTTGAGAACACTTTCATGATCAATCATTATAAAACATAACATATATATTATTCTGAAATGGACCAATCTGCACAATGACTACTTTTACTGTCGCTACTTTAATACTTTTACTAGAGGAACATTTTGAATGCAGTACTTTTACTGTAACAGAGTATTCCTACACTCTGGTGCTTCTAGTACAAGACCTGAGCACTTCTACTTTTACTGTCGCTACTTTAACTATATTTTGATGATAATACTTTTGTACTTTTATTTGAGGAACATTTTGATTGCAGGATTGTTCCTACATTCTGGTACTTCTACTTTAACTCAAGTACAAGACCTGGGTACTTCTACTTTTACTCAAGTACAAGATATTAGGGATCGACCGATATGGCTTTTTCAAGGCCGATACCGATTATTAGTAATCAAGGAGACCGATAACCGATATTTGGAACCGATATACATTTGCAGTAAAATCAGAAAATCTTGGTGTCAAAATGTAGAATAACACAAACTCCAACACAACTCAACTTCTTTGAAATGCATTTAAGCATATATTATGTTTAATGAACCTTTAAACATCTTACAACTGGTTTCCTCTCTGTGCCCTTTTCTTTAGTGCAGGCATCTGCTATGAGTTAGAGAGAGACAAGAAGTGGGGCTGCAGGCTGACATGCTTAACCAACAATAATGCTTAATTTATTATATCTGTCTGTCTAGCATACAATCCCAATAAGCTGCTAGCAACTGCAAAACACTAGTGCTAGCTAATGTTTTGCAAACTATTAAAAGTGAGGCTATTACAGTAGACCTAACGTTAGTCTCGTAGCCTCACTTCTAATATTTTGCTAAACATTTGCTAAATACATGTTGGCTAGCGAATGAGCTTCACATATCAACCTGAAAAACTGCGAGGCTCCACTCGCAGCACCCCCCCCCCACACCACAGTTACTCCGCTGCGAGACGCTGCACGCACCCCCAACTCTGACTGACTTCCCGCGTCCCTGTGTAACTGGGAAGCTGATAGAATTGGATCAATAGATCGTGGTGTTTTTGCAACTTCAGCTGAGGGGATGGGGATGTTTATTGAACTTCGGCTTTCAACTGATTTACCTTCGAAACACATGTGTGGCTCTGCCGCTCAGCGCTGCTGCTTGTCTGTGTCTGCGTTCTTCGCACCTGCCTGTAATCTGAGAAGGTCCCGCCTCTATGTCTGGCTCCCTCCCGGAAAATCTTCAGTGTTGATAATAGCCTATCAGATAATGCTGTGGGCGGGACATTGCTTGTGTACAGAGAGTGGTGACTGCAGCCAGAGAAACGGCCGCATCAGAGCCAAAGTGTTATCGGCAATATTATAAAAAAAAGGCCGATACCGATAATCGGTCAAATGCGGAATATCGGCCCCGATAATCGGCCAGGCCGATAATCGGTCGACCCCTACAAGATATATACTTATACCACCGCCGTTTATAGCCTATGAAAAAAACTAATAGAAAACGAAGGCTAAAGCTAACGTTAGCAGATAGTGATGCTAGTTTGCTAGTTAAGTTTGCTCAACGATAATATTGCGACAGAAAAAATGTTCAGTGCACATCACGCTCTGCCGCTCCGACAGGGAGCTCTGCTCTGAACACCTGAATGGCCCGTTCACAGACTTCTGGCGTCTTTTTTGTCAACAAGCCGAGGCACAGCGGCAGTTGCACTCCCACTTGCAGCCATGCTTCTCGTTTTCTCACATGCTCTGGCAGCTAGCGCGTGGCCGCGTGCACGAGAGAGGGGAGGGACTTAGAACGTGCTTGAGAGGAGCGGGACTGCAGGCACGGCTGCAGTGCAGAGAGTGGAAGCAGAGCGCTGAACACACACGACTCTTATTAAAACGGCGCTTTTTCACGGGAGTACTTTTCCCCGTCATTCTTAAAGTACCGATACTAATGAAACGGAGGAATCGTACCGTTTTTAACGGCAGGGTATCGCGGTACCTTTCAAGTATCGGTACACCGTGCAACACTAGTACAGACCGACGTTAACAGCAGCCCTGTCTGTGCACACGGAGACCGACTCTGTCGTCCGGTGATCCAACCGCCTTCTGGAAAAGCTTCACAAGTACGTCGGTAGGCAAATGCGCTTTGTGACACAAGTGACGGTACGCATTTCAGATTACGCACATAACCTGCGTACCAGTTATGGTACATATATATTATATGATAATAACGCGTTAACGCAAAAAAATGAATGCCACTAATTATTTTAACGCGATCAACGCATGTGTATTTTTTTTCTCGGCCGCCCCGTAGTTTCCGAGCGCATCGAGTTTAAAATACCATCTACAAACTGATGGTGACAGCCCCGCTCCTGCCGTCCGCTTGCGGCAGCAGACCACACTTCCACGCTCACCGGCAGGCACCGACTGGCCATCGGGAGGACCGGGAGGGTGTGTCTCTGGCTCGAGCGAGAGAGAGACCTTACGTGCATTGTTGTTGTTAGCATCTGGTGCTAGCTAGCTGCGCTAACGGATATAAGGAGCTGTTTCAATGAAAACAGAGGAGCGACTGATGAAGCCATATCTAGGAGCTTATATTATTTAATAGTTACGCACGCTGCGGAGAACAGCGTTATGGATTAACGCAGAGGCAATCTGATCAAAGGGATTGAATACAATTAAAAGCAACTCTCAAGTAAAAATGACTGAACCTAAAACTGCGATGGAGGCAGAGGATCTTTTAAAATCCCTCACAGCCACACGCAGAGGGACACTTGGCGTGTGCACAAGAACACTAAATGAAACTAAAGCCCTGCTCACTGACGGTGGAAATGTTGATGATGTTGATGATTGCATGGATATGTTTAAAACGGCTATGGATGAATTCAATAAAGTGCATAATGCTCTCCAACAACTCTTATCTGAAGAGGAAAAGGACATTGATGTAACAGACGGGTATGAACCCAGAATGATGAACTTTAATTACTTTGCAAAGGAAGTTAAAGCATGGAGAAGAGACCGTATTGCACAACTACAAGTTGATCCACTTGACAGTATCTCCAATGCCTCCAGAAGGACGACAACATCAAGGACCTCATCTGCTGCCAAGTTAGCATCAGCAGAAAGGGCAGCTCTGAAGGCTAAGTCTGCTGCTTTAAAGGACATGCATGCACTGCGACTGGAGGAAACAATTCTCAAATCAAAAATGGAAAAGGTGGAGATGGAATCACAGATTGCAGCAGCAGATGCCAACATGAGGGTACTTCTCAGCCCAACTGAGGATGATCATCTTGGGGATGCTATGAACGCTTATTTAGATGAAGGTGCATTGGACAAGGTGGAGCAAACGTATACAGACACTTCTGTCTTGGAATTTATTGAAGTAGCTGCTGTACCTAAAACTCCACTACATAGAACAATTGTGGATTTCCATAAAAGATCTCGGCAAGCAAATGGTGCATCAAGCCCACAACTGGAAAATCCTGCAATCAACATTTTTACTCAGGAAAACCTCAACACCCTGGCACAGAGACAAAAGGACATAGCTGATCTCATGATAATGCAACCAAATCTATCCCTGCTACCTAAGAGAGAGGTGCCCGTGTTTAATGGTGACCCACTCTCTTATCAACCTTTCATGCATGCATTCAGATACCTAATCGAAGAGAAAACTAGTAACTGCCAGGACAGGCTCTACTTTCTTGAACAGTTTACATCAGGTCAAGCCAGAGATCTGGTCCGTAGCTGTCTTCACACGGATGCACAAAGAGGATATTCAGAGGCCATGCAACTTTTAAAGAGACATTATGGAAATAAAATGAAAATGGCAAATGCTTACCTGGATAAGGCACTCAACTGGACAGCTATCAAGCCAGATGATGGACAATCTCTTCATGCCTACACACTATACCTAAGAGAATGCCTTAACGCCATGCAGGACTTGGAGTACATGGATGAGCTAGACGTCACATCAACGTTAAGACTAATTGTATCCAAGCTACCATATAAGCTCAGGGAAAGATGGCACACTACAGCGTACGAAGAATTTCAAAAGAAAAACATCAGAGCTAGATTCAAACATCTGGTCGAATTCACCGAAAAGCATTCTGACATATTATTACACCCAGTGTTTGGAGAAATTAAAGACTCAAATCCCACTAAAAGGATAATCACCAACAATAGGACAACTGACCTCAGAACACCTAAAAGGAGCAGTAGCTTTGCCACGGATGTCGCCGCAACTGAACATTATGACACCAGGCTACAGGCATTTAAGGTGCAGCAACCCACCTACATCAAAGCTGCCCCTGCACCCCTATGTAGTTTCTGTCAAGGCAGGCATGCAGTAGTGGACTGCTTAAAACTAAAATTAGAGCCCCACGACCAAAAGGTTAATTATCTAAAGACAAATGGTTACTGTTTTGGTTGCCTTAAGAAGGGTCACATGAGCAAAGACTGTACATTGAAGCTAAACTGTCTTACATGCCAAAGGAAACATCCAACACTGCTGCATATTGATGAATTAAATTCAAAACATGTCACCCTGCAAAACAGTAGAACAGAACCAAAGCGAGCGTCCATCAACAGTGCGAAGGTATCAGCTGATCAGTCAACAGGGGCAGGTGAGGATTGTGCCCTTGCTATTGTTCCGGTGCAAGTTAAAGCAGCAAAAGGAAGCAAGTATATTCAAACCTACGCCTTTCTTGACCCTGGGAGCACGGCCACACTCTGTACTGAAAACCTAATGATCCAACTGAATACTAAAGGACGAAAGACTGAAATTCTACTCCGCACAATGGGACAAAAAAGGAATACAAAAAGCTATGAAATCACAGGTCTGGAAATAGGAAACATAGATGGAGGACAATTTATCAACTTGCCCAAAGTGTATACACAAACTAAGATTCCTGTCTCAAAGGAAAACCTTCTCACACACTCCGATCTTGAAAAATGGCCTCATCTCAGTCAGATCCAAATCAAGGAAATTGATGCAGACATAGAAATGCTGATAGGGATGAATATTCCCAAAGCCTTGGAACTCTGGGAAATAATCCACAGTCAGGGAAATGGACCATATGCAGTGAAGACAATGTTTGGATTAGGGGTGCAACAACTAATCGACTTAATCGATTAAAATCGATTACCAAATTAGTTGCCAACTAATTCAGTCGTCGATTCGTTGGTGACGTCATCACGTGTGTTTTACGCCCCGTTAAGCTCTAACTTTATTGGTCTTTGTATCGGTACTGGAGACATTTAAAAAATATATGTCATGTATTATTGCTACAAAGACATTATATCGCAGTCTTAGTGTCGCCAACTCGTTTCTAATATGCAAAAAGACAAACAAATGCGTCTATGATGTATTTTCGATCTTTCTCTCCCCCGCCTGCTTGCGAGGGGGCGGGGCAGTTTACACACGGGCAGCTGCAACATGCAGCAACACACACACGTGGGAGATGGCGGAGAGAACGCGCTCCGAGGTGGTTAAACTTTACCCGTCTCGATGTGGAGAATGCTCGTTACCAAAAGTGGAATAAGAGTTTAGCATGTAAGGGCGGTAACGCAAGCTATTTGTCTAAACATTTATCAAAAGTGCTCCACATCCAGACGGAGGAATGCACCGGGTTCGACTGTCTTTCTAGTAGCTCTGTAGCCCCGTCCACGAGTAACGTTTTCACGTCAGGTGTTATGTATGCTAGCAGCAACACACGGAGCTAACTACATTATACAAACATAATGATTAGAGGTAACAGAGTTATTTGCGGACTTTTGGTGACAGAGCCTTCAGTGTGGCATCCCCCCCCCTCTGGAACTCTCTCCCCCCCGAAATCCGCAGCGCCCCAACCCTGGACATTTTCAAAAAAGCCCTCAAAACGCACCTTCTTACCAAGGCTTTCCCCACTGTATAGTTAGTTTAATAGGTTTATTTGTCCGCTACTTCCCCCCCCCACCCCTTAACCTATCTGCCTTTTTTCCCCTACTCCTCCCCCTACCCGACTTGTAAAGCGACCTTGGGTTTCCTGAAAGGCGCTATAAAAATATTATATATTATTATTATTATTATTTAGTTTGTTAAAGTTTCAGATATTCTGTTTACAGTTCTGTCATCAGATTATTTAATACGATTTGTTAAAACACTGTCGTTTCTTTTGATGTGAAATATTATTTATTTAATTTGAATAAAAAACAATGTTAGTTTTGTTCACAATTTAAGTTATTTCAATAATATATGTATTTTGGAATCAAGTATTCATCTTTATTGTCTTCATTGTTAGTTTCCACATGCCTAAAACAACCTCAAGCTAAATCTAAAAGTTGATGGCTAAATAAGAGCGTTTGAGAAATTGTGCAAGGCATACAGTAATAGTCCGAATAGTCGATTAATCGTTTCATTAATCGATAGATTAATCGATTATCAAATTAGTCGTTTGTTGCAGCCCTAGTTTGGATGGGTGGTCAATGGGCCCCTCAAATCTCACACTGCTATAGATACTTCGGAAACAATGTCAGCAACCGTCAATAGAATTTCACTGGATAATCTGAGGGACCAGCTAGTCTCACAGTATAACCAGGATTTCCCTGAAAAGGAATATGAGGAAAAAAGAGATGTCATGTGAGGACAGGAAATTCATGGACTTGGCTGAAAGTTCAATAATCATCAAAAACGGACATTACAACTTACCTCTACCCTTCCGTGATAAGGACTTGGCCCTGCCTAACAATTACAACATGGCACTACATCGCACAGCCAACCTTGCTGGGAAATTCAAGAGGGATTCAGTTTACGCTGAAGAATATAAAGCCTTCATGGCAAAGGTACTGGACAAGGGCTATGCCGAAAAGGTTCCACAAGATCAACTTCAAAAAGATCAGACGGCAGGCTCTGGTACATACCGCATCATGGGGTTTACCATAAAAGAAAGAAGAAACTCAGGGTTGTATTTGACTGTTCATCTTCATTTAAAGGAAAGTCCCTTAATGCTGAACTCCTCCAAGGTCCGGACTTGACTAATCCCCTTCTAGGCATCTTGCTTCGTTTCCGTCAGGAGAAAATTGCATTGATGGCTGACATTGAAGCAATGTACTACCAAGTACAAGTACAGGAAGACCACCGTGACTATCTCAGGTTTTTGCGGTGGCCTCAAGGAGACATCAGCAAACGACAGGAGGTCTATCGGATGAATGTGCATCTCTTTGGTGCAGTACCATCCCCAAGCATAGCCAGCTTTGCCTTACAACAAGTGTCAAGAGACAATACCAGTAAATACAGCATGGAAGTACTGGAAGCCATTCAGCGCAGCTTTTATGTGGATGATTGTCTCAAATCTGTGGCTTCTACAACTCAAGCTATCGACCTTACCAAGGATCTAATGAAGGCATGTGCCGAAGGAGGATTTACTCTTACCAAATGGGTGAGTAACAGCCAAGACGTGCTTAGAACTAGGGCTGTGCATCTTCACTGGTCTCACGATTCGATTCGATTACGATTATCCTGTCTTCGATTCGGTTCGATATCCCGGTGCATCACGGTGCATCACGATTCATACCAATGCGTTGCATCATCAATTTTCTATATTACTGCACATGGCTTATTTTCCATCAATGCATACATGCAGTAAATACATATGAACTCTCTTTCTATTATTTAGAAAGTGCTTCAGAAATCAATTACATAAATGTCTTGACATTAATTTATAAACCAAAATAAATGGATTGTATAGGTCTAGCCTCCGTGTGTGAAGTTGTTCCATCCTCAAAAACAAAAAGCTAATGCTCCTGCAGTCTAGCTGCAGCTTCTAGCAACGGTCTTCTGTTAAAAAAGGACACTGAATGTCCTGAATGAGGCATCACACACAGGACTTGAGTCTGAACACAGCAGACAGTATTTACAACAGCATATACAAACTAAAATACTGCATGTGGGTGCACACTTACATTCTCTGTCTTACTGTTACATGAATCCCATGAATGTATGAGATTAAATTAGCTTCATTATATCTCAGTGATTAAGTGAATAATAAAGTTTCTATCGGGTCACTATCAGCCTGTCACTCATTATTTTCAGGGAGGGGGCGGGGCTTGGAGGAACGGAGAGGAGACGGTGATCGCGGAAGCTTTTTTCCTCCTGCCTTCACAATCTTTACACACGTATATATCGTCTGAAAATAGCTAGAGGACATTCATACTCTGCAATCCAAGACTTAATTAAATCCACCAAAAACCTGACATGATTGTAACGCGATTATTTTTGAAAAACATAAATCCCTTTGTGTCTGAGCCGCAGCGACACGGAGTGATTCAGAGCGGGTCCTTCTGCTGCTGGTTCTGGACTGGTGTTCTTGTGTTGGTGGATAAAGCAGACTGCTCTGTGTTGCTGTGTTGCTGTGCCGCTGTCACGTATGTTCCCTGATCTCTGCGTCACCGACCGATTTGATATTAAAGTGACAGAAAAAACGTTATAGTAAAGCCGCGGCCGGAAAATCAGGAAGCAACGTTACTACTCTATAACCGATTATCTTCTGTCACTGCATCGAGACCGAATCGTCCACGTCCGCATCGCAATGCATCGTAGAAACGATTATTTTCAACACCCCTACTTAGAACCATCCCTGAAGTGCACAGAGCTAAACCATTTGAGCAACTAGATCTGGACAAAGACAAAACACCTCTAGAAAGAGTTCTAGGCATCCAGTGGAATATCGTGAGAGATAATTTTACCTTCACTGCTGCCATCGAACACAGAGTTCCTACAAGAAGAACAGTTCTTTCTATTGTCAGTTCTATTCAAGACCCCCTCGGTTTCCTTTCACCATTCATCCTCAAGGCGAAGCAAATCCTTAGAGGACTCTGCATTGAGAAGTGTGGATGGGATGAAGTTATCCCAGAACACCCTTCAAAGTCATGGCAAAGATGAATAGCAGAACTAGATCAGCTGGGCAGATTTGAAGTGAACAGGTGCATGAAGCCTGAACATCTTGGATTCATAAGGACTGCTGAGCTGCATCACTTCTGTTATGCGAGTGAAACAGGGCATGGCACTGCAAGCTACATTAGATTCACGAACCACAAAGGAGATACTCATGTGTCATTCATTTTCGGGAAGTCCAGAGTCAATCCTCTGAAGCAAATCACCATTCCCAGACTGGAGCTTGCAGTTGCTACACTTGCTGTAAACGTTGACAGGATGTTACAGAAGGAACTAAACATGAAACTACAGAAATCAACCTTCTGGACAGATAGTACATCAGTACTAAAATACATCCACAACCAAACAAAAAGATTCCATACCTATGTTGCTAATAGGATAGCAGTGATTCACAACTTGTCCCAAGAAAGCTAATGGAGGCATGTAAGTTCCAAGGACAATCCAGTAGACTTTGCATCACGTGGATTGAATATTGAACTATTCTTGGAGTCCAGAAGATGGTTGAATGGCCCTGACTTCCTTTCAAAGGAGGAAAGTGAATGGCCCGAAGAGCCAAAGGATCTTGGACACATCCTCCTTAATGATCCAGAGATTAAAAAGGACATCTCTGTTAACGGCTTGAAAATAAATAACTGTGCAACCACCGACCTCATTGAACACTACTCCTCTTGGAAAAAACTACAGAGAGCAGTTGGTTGGTTGTTGAAACTCAAAAGACTGCTTCAATCCAAAAGAGCTAAAGCACCAGTGACCCGCTCCAAAACAGCAGAATGACAACCAGGACTATCTGTGGAGGATTTGGAGGAAGCAGAGAAATCCATCATTCACTATGAACAAGAGCGCTACTTTGAATCTGAGCTGATGCTGCTAAGGAAAAGAAAATATGTTAAAGCTGACAGCCCCTTACGCAAAGTTGATCCTATTCTGAATGAAGGTATCCTACGGATTGGAGGACGCATAAGTAAATCTGCTATGCCAGTACATTTGAGAAACCCGATAATCCTTCCAAAAAAACTCCCACATATCCAAACTGATTCTACGCGACATTCATCAGCAGGTCGGACACTCTGGGAGGAACCACATGCTCTCCAGACTAGGCCAGAAATTCTGGTTACCCTCTGCCAACTCTTCTGCAAGGAAAATAATAAAGGCTTGTGTTTTTTGTAGACGCATGCAAGCTAGAGTTGGAGAACAAAAAATGGCTGACCTACCTGAAGATCGTGTGGCTCCAGACCTTCCACCTTTCTCTCATGTGGGAATTGACTATTTCGGACCCATCGTGGTTAAAAGAGGTCGAGGCCAGGTGAAGCGGTGGGGGGTAATATTCACCTGCCTTGTGAGTCGAGCTATTCATCTGGAGGTGGCGAGTACCTTGGATACTAACTCCTGCATCAACGCCATAAGGCGGTTTTCATGTCGAAGAGGACCAATTCTAACAATCAGGGCAGATCGTGGGACCAACTTTGTAGGCGCTCAGAAAGAACTGGAGACTGCTCTAAACCAGCTTGATCACAAAAGGATCCAGGATTCCCTGCTCTCTGAGCAAGTCAGGTGGCTGTTCAATCCCCCATCAGGAGCACACTTTGGAGGAGTGTGGGAAAGACTGATCAGGCTGGTGAAAAAAGTACTCTTTTCAGTTCTTCAACATCAGGTCATGGATGATGAAATGCTACAAACTGCCTTTTGTGAAGTTGAATCTATTCTCAATGACAGACCAATCACAACTGTGTCTGCTGATCCTAATGATCTAGAACCCCTCACACCAAACCACCTGCTGCAGCTGAAAACAAAACCACTCCTACCACCTGGACTCTTCTGCAAAGATGACCTCTACATCAGAAAGAGATGGAGACAAGTGTAATACATTGCAGACCTCTTCTGGCAGAGGTGGGATAAAGAATATCTGCCACTCATGCAGCAAAGGCAAAAGTGGGTGAACACTAGAAGGAATCTTCAACCCAACGATATTGTGGTCATCGTCGATGAAACAGCACCAAGGAACTCATGGCCCCTCGGCCGTGTGGTTAAAACCCTGCCCGGACCCAAAGGTCTGGTCAGAAGTGTGTTAGTTCAGACCAAGACTAACATCCTGCAAAGGCCCATTAGTAAGCTCTGTCTACTCCTGGAAGCCAACTGAGCCAAGAGCTAGCCAATGCCCTACCCCGTATCCCCTGCACACACACATACTATCTTTCTTACATCTTTCCATACACAAACCTCTCTATTTCAAACTACACTGATACCTTTTTGACTATTGTCTCCTGCCTCAAAAGACACTGATGCAGCATGAACTTTGGGGGGGATCTAAGTGGGGGCTAATTGAAATGACTTGTTGAATGTATATATGCATATTAGTAGATTTTATATGATAAACAAAAATGTAATTAGATATTTTGCGTAGTTTAAAATATTTAAAGGTGTTACCTGGCTCCATAGAATGTTTTGTTGTTATTGATTTGCTATTGCATCACAATTAGGGGCCGGTATGATGAAGCCATATCTAGGAGCCAGAGATGTTCACAAGTCTTTTTTTGTCCAAGTCAAGTCTCAAGTCTCTAAAAAAATAAAAGTCTCATGTCTCTTCTGGTTGTAATAAGCCTTCTATTGTCTGCTGCTATCCAGTCTGTTAAGAATACTGCACAGCTATATCTAAAAAATTCAAAGCATTTACTGTGTTATTATACACTGGGTCTCTAATGACATATTTTAAGTCTACTATTAATAAACATATTCCTCTATCCTCTCACTCAAAACCAGTGTAATGGTAACCTGATAAACCTGTAACATTAACGTTACGTGGTCAACAATAAACCTGTAACCTGCTTATAAACCGACAGATGTATTTATGTATGTAACTATGTATTTTTCCACGTTTAATGTTAGCCAGTAGATGGTGGCAGCGGAACGTAATGATTAACGTTACCGACCTTTTTTATGTCATGTCAAGAGTTGGATGTCAACGCCACTCAACTCAAACAAGTGTGACAAGCAATTCACTAATCTTTTCAAATATTCAGTTACAAAGCTAGTAGCAAGCTAAGTTAACATTACACAGCTGATGCTGAGCTAAACATGTTTGCTAACCGTCCATATGCGTTAATGTGACTAACCTCTCCGGGTGAGTTTTCAAGTGCCTGATGAAATTCGACGTTGTTGCGCCAGCATCCTTGATTTTGATATTTTAGACTTTGCAGTGTGCGCTCCTTTTGTTGGTGCCGCCGGCGTTTTGTTCGAAGTTTTTGTAGTTGAACCTAATTACAAGCGGTACAGCCGCAGGTGTGCCGCCGGTCGCCATTGTGTTACTACGAGGTAGTAACAGAGGCACGCATGTCTGCGTAATGAGCCTGGCTAAAATAACTGGATGGCCTACCTGCCTGTCAGCCTTCCATCTGAGTATCTGGGCACAAATGTATCTCGTGCCCTCATTGGTCATGTGCGCGTTCGTGTGTAGCTCTAGCCCCCCCCATCCACGAGTAACGTTTCCACGTCAGGTGTTGTGTATGCTAGCAGCAACACACAGAGTTAACTCAATTATACAAACATGGGTTAATGATTAGAGGTAACTGAGTTACTCTTTATTTTGTTAAAGTTTCAGCTATTCTGTTTACAGTTCTGTCATCAGATTATTTAATACAATTTGTTAAAACATTGTTGTTTCTTTTGATGTGAAATATTATTTATTTAATTTAAATAAAAAGCAATGTTAATTTTTTTCACAATTTGTTAAGTTAATTTAATAATATATGTATTTTTGAATCAAGTATTCATCTTTATTGTCTTCATTGTTAGTTTCCACATGCCGAAAACAACCTCAAGCTAAATCTAAAAGTTGATGGCTTAATAAGAGCGTTTGAGAAATTGTGCAAGGCATACAGTAATAGTCGATTAGTCGTTTCATTAATCGATAGATTAATCGATTATCAAATGAGTCGTTTGTTGCAGCCCTATTGTAGTTATCCCATGTATAAATAAAACGTGTTATTCAGCAACCCTTGCGATTTGGGATTTTATTTTTGGTTGGTAGACCTCGGTGAGCTGGTCATTTCAAAAGTAGCTCACCAGCCAAAAAAGTGTGGGCACCCCTGCAGTAAGAGTAGTAGTCATATTTCGTGAACCCTTTGAAAAGTACTGTCACCGGTGTGATCATTCTATAATACACAATTTATGCCCGGGGGAGAAATGCTAATGCTAGCATCGGCGATCGTCGATCTTTTCTACTTCATGCTTTCTGCACAAATGGTTGACATTAAACATTAAAAAGACCAGGCAGTTCAGAGAGAATCAAAGGAATGCAGGCAGGCAGCTTTGCATGACATTCTTCTGGACGTGTTTCCTTGTGGTGATAGTGAGGGTAGTCAATCGTTTTGTTGACAAGGCAAGGAAAGGCAAGGCAAGTTTATTTATATAGCACTTTTCAACACAAGGCAATTCAAAGTGCTTTACAAAAAACGAAAGACATTAAGAAAATGGCATTTAAAATCAGTCATTACAAATAAAAGCTAATAAAATAAACATAAAAAGAAAAAATACATGGATAAAAGTTACAGTGTAGTCTAATATATGAATAGTTCAATTAAAAGCAACGACAAAAAGAAAAGTCTTCTTGCTGGATTTAAAAGTAGTCAGAGTTGCAGCCGACCTGCAGGTTTCTGGGAGTTTGTTCCAGATATTTGGAGCAAAATAACTGAACGCTGCTTCTCCATGTTTAGTTCTGACTCTGGGGACAGAAAGCTGACCAGTCCCTGAAGACCTGAGAGATCTGGATGGTTCATAATTTAGCAGGAGGTCAGAAATGTCTTTTGGGCCTAAACCATTCAGTGCTTTATAAACCAGCAGCAGTATTTTGAAATCTATTCTTTGACACACAGGAAGCCAGTGTAAAGACTTCAGAACAGGAGTGATGTGGTCCACTTTCTTAGTGTTAGTGAGGACTCGAGCAGCGGCGTTCTGAATCAGCTGCAGCTTTCTAATAGATCTTTTAGTGAGACCTGTGAAGACGCCATTACAGTAGTCGAGTCTACTGAAGATAAAAGCATGGACAAGTTTTTCCAGATCCTGCTGTGACATTAGTCTTTTAATCCTAGATATGTTCTTTAGGTGATAGTAGGCTGATTTAGTAACTGTTTTAATGTGACTGTTGAAACTCAGGTCCGAGTCCATGACTACACCTAGATTTCTGGCTGTATCTGTTGGTTTGAACATTGCAGGCTGATGCTCAGCGCTAACTTTTATACGTTCTGCCTTGGCTCCAAAAACCATTACCTCAGTTTTATCTTTGTTTAATTGGAGAAAGTTCTGACACATCCAGTCATTGATTTGTTCAATGCACTTACTCAGTGTTTGAATTGGAGCATAGTCTCCTAGACAGTAGTGACGGCCATCTTGGTGACGTGTGTTGTTCTGCGAGACCAGAGATGTAGTTCATTGAGCGTTTCACACAAACAAATGTGTTACTTCACAGTTTTACGAAAACATTTTTTTTTTGTAATTCGTGGCACAATTCAAACGGGATCGAAAGACAATCTTTCTCTCTCCATTGACTTCAATATAGGGCTGCACGATATTGAAAAAAACTGACATCGCGATTTCCCCCCCCCCCCCTGCGGTATATATTGCGTTTTTTTTAACCTGTTAAGCCCCAAAGTCCCGGCGGGTACTTTACTTTTTTTTTCACGACACTGTGTCTCAGGAGATCTTAATATTTAAGAACCTATTAATGTGTTATACCAGATTAACGGAAATAATCTTAGCTAACTGACGATACAACATTTTTTACCAAAACAAAACACAAGTCTCATAAGAAGCATCTAAATGACCCCTGAGCGAAAAATGCTAACGCACTTTGGCACAGAACTCAAGATAAAAGTACCCTTATTACTTATCATAGCTGCACATACAAGATATCCAATTAAAGATGAGGTTCCACAGATTATTTAGGTATATAGTATCATCACTGAGTGATCCGAACTCGGACAGGGGAAGCAAACACAGACATCACAACACGTACCTTTACGTAGCTTCTAGGGGAGATGTCTCACCGTAGCTGTCAATCTGATCAAAAGACGTGTTCATTAAAACGAGAAAAAACGCGGCTGAATCGGTTAATCCATAGGTTGATAATGTATCTGTGGCTTTGAAGCAATTGTTTATAATCCATAATTCCATTTTTATGTAAAAATCGCAGAGCAAAAGTTAGCTGCTAATGGTAGCCACCAGAGTGGCTGCTGCTTCCGGTCTTGGCTATGCGGCAGTCCAGCGCAGTATAACCATGGATGTATAATAAGAACAGGTGTTCATACTGGGTTGTTTATTTAGTTTAAAAAAAATTACTGTTACAGACCACTCTTTCTCCATGTAAGTCAATGGGAAAAAGTGTTTACGGGCCCAGCAACCTAAAGGAAGTGTAGTACCGCCGTTTGGCCACAACGAATATTCTCATCAGACTCCGGCGCACTTCCTGGGGGCTTGAGTATAACACACACACACATGACCAAATAAGGAGTGAGAGTGACGCGTAGCCAAAACCGGAAGCTGCATACACTCTAGTGGCTACCATTAGCAGCTAACTGTATTTTTACATAAAAATGGAATTATGGATTATAAACAAATTGCTTCAAAGCCACAGATACATTATTAACCTATGGATCAACCGATTCAGCCGCGTTTTTCTCGTTTTAATGCCATTGAACACGTCTTTTGATCAGATTGACAGCTACGGTGAGACGATCTCCCGTAAAAGCTCCGTAAAAAGGTACGTGTTGTGATGTCTGTGTTTGCTTCCCCTGTTGCGAGATCGGATCGCTTAGATACTATACTTAAATAATCTGTGGAGTCTCAGCTTTAATCTGAATATTTGGAAACAAACCAATATACACTATATAGCAGTGATAGCAAATGAGTCGCTTTTCGGCGCCTCCCGCTTTTTTAACACTGATTTGGGTGACTTGTTGTGATTCGTGGAGAACCGAAGAGTTGTTCGTTTTGGGGAAACGCCGCTCTAGCTCTTCAAATATTGCAGTACCCATACACATGCCACAGTGTTTGCGTGGCCGTGTCTTTAGTTGTAAGCACCAGTGGCGATCTGTTGTTATTAGCATCTGGTTAGCTAGCTATGCTAACAAATTTAAAGAGCTTTCCTACAACCAGGTGGAAGAGAGTCTCTCTCCTGACATGCTCAAATAACCTCAGTTCAGTCAGTGAGGAGGTTAAGGCACACCTTGATATGATCATTATAGTTATTAATGAGACATTAGAGACTAAATGAAAAACAGGTATAAAATACTATATGACAGTAACAAAAAAGTTTAAAGCGGAGTGATTTGTAAAATATTGAAAAAAGAAATCTGCTTACAGTTTCTGTTTCATACAGGTGTTGAAAGATTTACCCATAGATTCTTCATTTTGCTCTCTAAGTGCAACCAGATTGATGCTTTTAACTTCAATATTTTTTTTTAAATATTGGAGAAAAAAAAAAATCTTCCCGGGGCGCATGCCCCCAGGCCCCCCTAGGTTAAGTCCCCCCCCCCCCACTTAAATCACGTTCACATGGATAGGATACTAAATACATTTGCACTAAGGATGGGAACGATTAATCGAATATTCGAAATTATTCAGGTATCGAATAATTATTCAGGTGTTCGAATATGAGTTATTAATTTTATTTTTATTTTTTTGGGAGGGATGTCTAAGTTGATTGCATATTGTAGCGACCCTGTATAGGATGCTGGAGGTGTCACTCAGGCATCTCCCCGTCTCTCTGCCAATCATAGAGCTGCGGGCCTGTGGTTGGGGGAGCAGACGGGGGAGGGCGGGAATGTTGTGTATTATTATAAATTGTATAATTCGAGTATACGACAGTGCCATAGCTAAATGTGTTAGGTGACGTCGAAAGAAGGTTGTGTTTGCTCCGCTCACCGGTCCCTCACCAGCGGGCAGGAGCGCAGGTACTGATCTCTCTCTCTCGTGTCCGTTATACTTCACTCGCGTTTATGTCCAAATCCATCAGATCTAGCTGGTTCTAGCCAATGATATGGCTGCTGCCCCTCCCTACACGCAGATCACGCAGACTCAAACCTCATCTTATGCCCAAATGTGGCGCAAATGCGCTCCGCAGCCGTTGCGAAGTTCCGGCGCTGCGACCGCGCTGCGACCGCGCCGCGACCGTGCCGCGACCGCGCTGTGTGAGTGATGGTGTAAAACATATGTAAATAAGTAGCCCAGGTGCTCCAGGCCGCACCTGTGTTTTTGTGGATTTCCACCAGCGCTTATCAGCAATGACCCACAGTTCCAGATAAAATACCCTTCAGCAAATGCTATTCATGTTTTTGTCCTTATCCTTCAACAGGATAAAGGTACAGCAGAAAACGACAACCTCATCTAAAAATCTTCTTTGAACAGCAGAAGGGAACACTCCCCTTCAAAAAACCAACATTTATACGACACACACCTCCACATGTAATATGTGCCAGTTATAGAAAGGAAAGGGGGAGACAGTTAAAGGCAGACGAGCAGTAAATCATTGATTTGCTTATGTTATCTGACCATCACATAGTTCGGCCAGTGTGGGGTGATTTAACACGAGAACCTTTGTCTTCAGCTTTGGCACATTTGACTGTACACAGACTTTGTTGTATAAATAATCTAATGTAGTGTTTTGTTATGAAAAGGCTGCATGTAAATGACGTGTAATAAACAGTGCTTTTGGAACAAACAGTTACTGATGTGAACAGAACTGGGGTAATCACTACTCAACTTTGACATCAACTCTGTTCTGACTGCATTAGTTAAAATGTGTGTGATATGCTGTTCTGGTTTATGACTGCAACGGACGTACAAAGTATGTTGCTTGAATTGTGACGTATCGCCTCTGCTCTTTTTCTTTAAAGGTTTCAATACATTAACAAACTAATGCCCCCAATACTTGTTAGACGCTTTTATCCAAAGCGACTTCCATACTAAATACTGGGGCAATCCCCACAGGAGCAGTTTGGGGTGAAGTGTCTCAGGGACACAACGACATGCTGACTGCAGTGGGGTTTGAACCTGTGACCCCCTGATCCCAACACCAACGCACTAATCCACTGCGCCACGCGCTACCCTCCCTTTTGACAATGCACTATCAATTTCAGCCTTTTGGGTTGCTAGACAGAGTAAGGTGATGAAGCTTGATGGTGTGGACCAGGATCATTTTATGCAGCTAATAATACTGTTTTAAATTACAATATGGCTTGCAAAAGTTTACCTAACTTGTCAAAATGACACAATGTTACACAGTATATAATAATAATAATCCTTATATTTATTATAGCGCTTTATCAAAGACTCTCAAAGCGCTTTACAAATACACATTACATTACATATACAGATCATACATGTAATGGTCATCTACTGTGGACAATACCCACATATATATGAGTGTAAAGATATGTTTACTTGTTATTGTTTTCCTGCACATAACACTACGGTACCATAGTTAGTTGAATGTTGAACCTGTACTTCTAAACACAAAGAAGGTGGTGTGTTTAGCTCGTTATTGTCAGACACAACAACTAACATGTTAAACAGTTTTTTCAAATTGTTAATTTCAAAAGTATCATCCCAAAGGCCTAACTTCAAAAGTATTCATTTGATTTGTGCTTTCCAAGAAAATTCAAACCTTCTTCTTAAATCTGGATCCATTTTCTACTTTTAAAAAGAACGTCATGAACATATTTAATTTTATAGTTTTCTTTTTAATTATTGAAATTCAATTCAATATTTGCTACAGATCTATAAAGCAAGTCAGCAGATGTGTGTGACTCCATATCATTGTATTATTCAATACTTTGGAAGTCACGAATAGCCTGCCTTGCCCCCCCCACCCTCCTCCTCATCGGTATGTTCTTGAAATCGCTAAAAGGCACATGGGACCTGTGGTCATTTTTTCCCGGATAACATCTACATCTGTGACGGATGTTTACACAAAAGCACTGATCATTCCTAATATAATATTATTTATGATCAGTTCATGAATGTAGCACTCATTCCAGTTTCACTAGATGGCGCTGTTACTCCAGAACAAAGAAAGGGTCATTATCGGGAGTTAAGGCTGAGGGCTCAAAGACTGTGTCTGATGGATTCTGATTCATCAACCCTTCTAAATCAAAAGCATTCTGACTTAAAGGCCATATATGTATGTGTATGTATATTCATGTTTTTATTCTGTATCCATTTGTTTGGCTCTAGAATGAGTTGTTTTAACATACTTTGCGCCAAAGTATTAGGTTAGAAGGCTATTTAAACATTTCAGGGCTTTTTTATTTTACAATCAAAGCCAAAATATATTGTGGTTGATATAATGAAGAAAGTTGTAAGCCATGTTTGTAAGTTTAACACTGGAAAACGAATTTTAGAGAAGGAAAAGTTTTTTATTGTCATGAAAGTGAGAGAAAAAAATATGCAATTTCAACTAGTTTAATGTAGATTTACTCGACTTAAAGCTAAGGTATTCTCTCTTTAACAATTAGTATTTATAAAAGGGCGATTAAAGCTTATCAACATTGTTACGAAATACGCCTTCATTGCTTATATACATAATAATACAATCTGCCACAATGTAAATACTACATATCCACACACTATAACACACACTGATAACTGCACATGCAACAATATAGTGTCCGCTCAACAGTTCTGACAGTTTTCTCTTTTTCTCCATCTCTCCCTTCCCACCTTACCCCCTTCTTCTTCATTCTCCGCTCCTGTTTCCTCATCTCGCGTGTCTCTCTCAGATCTATTTACGATGACCAGCCCAACGCCCACAAGCGCTTCATGGAAAAGCTGGATGCCAGGATAAGGAACCATGACCGTGAGATTGAAAAGATGTGCAATTTCCACCACCAAGGCTTCGTAGACGCCATCACAGAGCTGCTGAAAGTCCGCGCTGACGCTGAGAAGCTGATGGTAAGAGAGCTCGCTGTCAAGAGGACTGAGGCCAGGAGCTCATAGCGCTCTGCAAGACACCATCCACTCACAATACACAGGCCACATGTTCTTACAAACTAGATTGCTAAAGAACAAATAAAATATGTTTTTCCATTATTAAGTCTGAAACTGTTTTATGCATTTTAACTTAAATAACTTTAAATAATCCACTACATTTTTTAAGGTAGTTATTGTGAAAGATTAATTCCAATACCCACCATAAATGTTTCTAATAGTCTTCTGTTCGTAGGCTTTAATGTTTCAGACACATTCAGAGGGCTTTATGTTGCAATAAACATTATTGCAACATACACATATATTACATTATTATTAGTTGCAATTGTCGCAATTAAAGTATGCACGCTCCCATAATGTTCAAAAGGTTCATTATCATCTTTACTTACTTTACTTCACTGTGCCACATTTCTCCCAGAGGTGGAAGAAGTACTGATTTACTTAAGTAAATAAGCAATACTACACTGTAAAAGTACTCTGTTAGAAGTAAAAGTCCTGCATTCAAAATTGTACTCATGTAAAAGTACAAAAGTATTGGCAACAAAATATACTTAAAGGTCCCATGTCATGCTTCTCTGGTTATTACCCATCCCCTTGTTGTTATGAAGGTTTTCCTGCATGTGAACGGTCTGCAGAGTCAAAACCCTCAAAGTACACCGTGTAGTGAGTAAAACTCTGACACAGAGAAGACGTGTCTGTGCTGCCCCAGAACGCCTCCTTGAACATTTTTCGTTTTCCATTTTTTTCTTCCTGAGTATGGTGACGTAACCATACCCAGGTCCAAATGGACCATTCCGTGGAGCTCCACACACACACACACACACACACACACACACACACACACACACACACACACACACACACACACACACACCACACACACACACACACACACACACACACACACACACACACACACACACACACACACACACACACGTACACACGCACACACGCACACACACATTTGAATACTTTATTTGGTTCCACGAATTATATTACATAGGACAGGGAATCAAATATATCAGGGCTAAGCAGCACAGAACACTTAGGGGAACACATAGCCACTCCTTCTCCACACGCTAAGCAGCACAGAACAACTTAGGGGAACACATAGCACCTCCTCTCCACACGGCTAAGCTAGCACAGAACACTTAGGGGAACACATAGCACCTCCTCTCCACACGGCAAAGCAGCACAGAACACTTAGGGGAACACATAGCACCTCCTCTCCACACGGCTAAGCAGCACAGAACACTTAGGGGAACACATAGCACCTCCTTCTCCACACGGCTAAGCAGCACAGAACACTTAGGGGAACACATAGCACCTCCTTCTCCACACGGCTAAGCAGCACAGACACTAGGGAACACCATAGCACTCTCTCCACACGGCTAAGCAGTCACAGAACACTTAGGGGAACACATAGCACCTCCTTCTCCACACGGCTAAGCAGCACAGAACACTTAGGGGAAACACATAGCACCTCCTCTCCACACGGCTAAGCAGCACAGAACACTTAGGGGAACACATAGCACCTCCTTCTCCACACGGCTAAGCAGCACAGAACACTTAGGGGAACACATAGCACCTCCTTCTCCACACGGCTAAGCAGCACAGAACACTTAGGGGAACACATAGCACCTCCTTCTCCACACGGCTAAGCAGCACAGAACACTTAGGGGAACACATAGCACCTCCTTCTCCACACGGCTAAGCAGCACAGAACACTTAGGGGAACACATAGCACCTCCTTCTCCACACGGCTAAGCAGTACAGAACACTTAGGGGAACACATAGCACCTCCTTCTCCACACGGCTAAGCTGCACAGAACACTTAGGGGAACACATAGCACCTCCTTCTCCACACGGCTAAGCTGCACAGAACACTTAGGGGAACACATAGCACCTCCTTCTCCACACGGCTAAGCTGCACAGAACACTTAGGGGAACACATAGCACCTCCTCTCCACACGGCTAAGCAGCACAGAACACTTAGGGGAACACATAGCACCTCCTTCTCCACACGGCTAAGCAGTACAGAACACTTAGGGGAACACATAGCACCTCCTTCTCCACACGGCTAAGCAGCACAGAACACTTAGGGGAACACATAGCACCTCCTTCTCCACACGGCTAAGCTGCACAGAAACACTTCAGGGGAACACATAGGCAACACTCCTCTCCCCTACCTTCTCCACACGGCTAAGCAGCACAGAACACTTAGGGGAACACATAGCACCTCCTTCTCCACACGGCTAAGCAGCACAGAACACTCAGGGGAACACATAGCACCTCCTTCTCCACACGGCTAAGCAGCACAGAACACTTAGGGGAACACATAGCACCTCCTTCTCCACACGGCTAAGCAGCACAGAACACTTAGGGGAACACATAGCACCTCCTTCTCCACACGGCTAAGCAGCAACAGAACACTTAGGGGAACACATAGCACCTCCTTCTCCACACGGCTAAGCAGCACAGAACACTTAGGGGAACACATAGCACCTCCTCTCCACACGGCTAAGCTGCACAGAACACTTAGGGGAACACATAGCACCTCCTCTCCACACGGCTAAGCAGCACAGAACACTTAGGGGAACACATAGCACCTCCTTCTCCACACGGCTAAGGCAGCACAGAACACTTAGGGGAACACATAGCACCCTCCTTCTCCACACGGCTAAAGCAGCACAGAACACTTAGGGGAACACATAGCAACCTCCTCTCACACGGCTAAGCAGCACGACACTTATGTGAACACATAGCCACCTCCTTCTCCACACGCTAAGCAGCACAGAACACTCGGGAACACAATATCACCTCATTCTCCACACGGCAAAGCAGCAACAGACCTTCGGGGAACACATAGCACCCCTTCTTCCACACGGCTAAGCAGCACGAACACTTAGGGAACACATAGCACCTTCCTTCTCCACCGGCTAAGCAGCACAGAACACTTAGGGGAACACATAGCAACCTCCTTCTCCACACGGCTAAGCAGCAGCACAGAACACTAGGTGAACACATATCATAGCACCTCACTTCTCCACAGCACGGCTAAGCATGCACAGAACCACATTAGGGGAACACATAGCACCTCCTTCTCCACACGGCTAAAGTGTACAGAACAATTAGGGGAACACATAGCACCTCCCTTCTCCACACGGCTAAGCCTGCACAGAACACTTAGGGGAACACATAGCACCTCCCTCTCACACGGCTAAGCAGCACAGAACACTTAGGGGAACACATAGCACACCTCCTTCTCCACACGGCTAAGCAGTACAGAACACTTAGGGGAACACATAGCACCTCCTTCTCCACACGGCTAAGCAGCACAGAACACTTAGGGGAACACATAGCACCTCCTTCTCCACACGGCTAAGCTGCACAGAACACTTAGGGGAACACATAGGCACCTCCTCTCCACACGTGCTAAGCAAGCACAGAACACTTAGGGGGAACACATAGCACCTCCATTCTCCACACGGCTAAGCAGCACAGAACACTCAGGGGAAACACATAGCACCTCCTTCTCCACACGGCTAAGCAGCACAGAAACACTTAGGGGAACACATAGCACCTCCTTCTCCACACGGCTAAGCAGCACAGAACACTTAGGGGAACACATAGCACCTCCTCTCCACACGGCTAAGCAGCACAGAACACTTAGGGGAACACATAGCACCTCCTTCTCCACACGGCTAAGCAGCACAGAACACTTAGGGGAACACATAGCACCCTCCTTCTCCACACGGCTAAAGCAGCACAGAACACTTAGGGGAACACATAGCACCTCCTTCTCCACACGGCTAAGCAGCACAGAACACTTAGGGGAACACATAGCACCTCCTTCTCCACACGGCTAAGCAGTACAAGAACACTTAGGGGAACACATAGCACCTCCTTCTCCACACGGCTAAGCAGCACAGAACACTTAGGGGAACACATAGCACCTCCTTCTCCACACGGCTAAGCAGTACAGAACACTTAGGGGAACACATAGCACCTCCTTCTCCACACGGCTAAGCTAGCACAGAACACTTAGGGGAACACATAGCACCTCCTTCTCCACACGGCTAAGCAGCACAGAACACTTAGGGGAACACATAGCACCTCCTCTCCACACGGCTAAGCAGCACAGAACACTTAGGGAACACATAGCACCTCCTTCTCCACACGGCTAAGCAGTACAGAACACTTAGGGGAACACATAGCACCTCCTTCTCCACACGGCTAAGCAGCACAGAACACTTAGGGGAACACATAGCACCTCCTTCTCCACACGGCTAAGCATGCACAGAACACTTAGGGGAACACATAGCACCTCCTTCTCCACACGGCTAAGCAGCACAGAACACTTAGGGGAACACATAGCACCTCCTTCTCCACACGGCTAAGCAGCACAGAACACTTAGGGGAACACATAGCACCTCCTTCTCCACACGGCTAAGCAGCACAGAACACTTAGGGGAACACATAGCACCTCCTTCTCCACACGGCTAAGCAGCACAGAACACTTAGGGGAACACATAGCACCTCCTCTCCACACGGCTAGCCAGCACAGAACACTTAGGGGACTAGCACCTAGCACCTCCTTCTCCACACGGCTAAAAGCAGCACAGAACACTTTAGGGAACACATAGCACATACCCTTCTCCACACCGCTAAGCAGCACAGAACACTTAGGGAACCACATAGCACCTCCTTCTCCAAACGGCTAAGCAGCACAGAAACACTTAGGGGAACACATAGGGGGGGCACTCATTCTCCACACGGCTAAAGCAGCACAGAAACCTCAGGGGAACACATAGCACCCTCCTCTCCACACGGCTAAGCGCACAGAACACTTAGGGGAACACATAAGCACCTCCGTCTCCACACAGGCTAGCAGCTACAGAACACTCAGGGGAACAGCAATAGCACCTCTCCTTCCCACACGGCCTAAGCAGCACAGAACACTTAGGGGAACACATAGCACCTCCTTCTCCACACGGCTAAGCAGCACAGAACACTTAGGGGAACACATAGCACCTCCTTCTCCACACGGCTAAGCAGCCAATAGCAGCTGAAACAGAGCAATTTTTGGCAATTTGTTTGGCTGTTCTCTTTGACATTCCAGCAATCCTCAGACCAATCATGGTGCATTTATATACATGGCCAAGACTTCCGAATATAAGTATGCTATATCTACACTTGTACCCAAAGCTGGTTATCACATCGAGCAGTGGTTGGTATTTGATATACACACACACACACGCACACGCACACACTCAGCCTTAACTTTTCTCAGCCGCAGCTCTGCGGATTTCTCAGCCTGAACTCAGCCTGAGACCCCACGCAGCAACCAGGAAATGACCAGCAATCCAGCTCACACTGTCCGCTCCTCGAGCCTCAAAGGGCGGAGCAGCGAGCCCCGCAACGTCCCGCCAACACGGCCCCCAGACCCCACGCAGCATTCTCATCTGTTTGTCCTTACTGGTGTCATGTAGGCCTGTTATACTGAGTGATATATATTATACACACTGCTCTGCTTTCTGCACGGACCTCACAGCTGTTCTCACTGTAAACATTGGGTCGCGATGAAAGCAGTTACTAAAATGCAGAGCTGTCATTGGCTGAGATAAGTCCGGCCGTGCGTCACGACTCTTTTAAACATCACTGTTGCCGGAAATCCATCCACGGAGGACCCATCAGTGTCTCCTCGGTTAGAGCTCCTCCAGAGAGCCTCCTCTCTCCTCTCTCCTCGGTTAGAGCTCCTCCAGAGAGCCTCCTCTCTCCTCTCTCCTCGGTTAGAGCTCCTCCAGAGAGCCTCCTCGATGCTCGATGCTCGGTCCTCGATGTGCATTTAGAGAAAGGAGATGTCCTTCAACATGGCGCGCTGAAATCCATTTCCAGGTCACTACCGGAGGACCGAGGATTCGAGGAGTCGAGGAGGGGAAATTAGAGAAATAAGAAAGGCCCCCGGACTTGTATCGGAGCAGCGGAGGAGTGATGAAGTATCTAGAGATCTGAGCTTGTGTTCCTGTTCATCAGGACATCATATGACCAGCAGATCCAGTGTGAACGCACTACGTTAGTCAGTGGACGTCCGACAACATGCACACTAACTTATTTTGCAGCTATAGGCTATACTTTGGTTTACATTGCGTGAATAAACTAGCTAGAGAGCTACAGTTAATTACATTCATCCAATGTCAGAAGGATTACCTTTTAACAAACGTTGTAATGCTTTTCTTTCATTTCAATTTGAGTAAAACATTGAAGATATAACATTGTATTGTTTTCTTTTTACACTGACTCAGATATAATGAAATAACTACGTCAGTCGAAGCTCAGTGTTGGTAAGGAAGAGACAGGACAGGCAGAGAGAGAGAGAGAAAGTGATGGAAGTCAGGGAGGAACTGCAGGTACAGTCACACAAAAGAATGCAGGCTTAATAACCCCATCCATCCATCCATCCATCCATCTATCTATCTATCCATCTATCTATCTGTCTGTCTGTCTGTCTGTCTGTCCGTCCGTCCGTCTATCTATCCATCTATCTATCTGTTTGTCTGTCTGTCTGTCTGTCCGTCTGTCCGTCCGTCCGTCCGTCCGTCCGTCCGTCTATCTATCCATCTATCTATCTGTTTGTCTGTCTGTCTGTCTGTCCGTCCGTCCGTCCGTCCGTCCGTCCGTCCGTCCGTCCGTCCGTCCGTCTGTCCGTCCGTCCGTCCGTCTATCTATCCATCTATCTATCTATCTGTCTGTCTGTCCGTCTGTCTGTCTGTCCGTCCGTCCGTCCGTCTGTCTGTCTGTCTGTCTGTCCGTCCGTCTGTCTGTCTATCTGTCTGTAACAATAGTCTTCATTTACAATACAGACAATAGGCATCATTTTTAAAACAGCATACATCTATTGCAGTTATCATGTCATAATAACATACAATTGTATAAAACACCATTTGCTTACATCTTTGTTCTCTTTTGAGAATCAAACAAAACAGATTTAAATAAAAATAAATAATGCAAACAAACAAGTGAAATGAACTAAAATGGCTGAATTGCTTTTAATTCAATGGCAGGAGCGACAAGTGAGGAGGAGACAGTGAGTGAGGGAGCAAACAGTGAACAACGAGGGAGAGATTGAACAAAGAGAAAGAGTAGAGGACAGAGAGAGTAGTGAACAGGAAGAAGACAGAGAGACTAAAGAAGATGGAAGAGAGGCTGCAGGTTATGGAAAGGAGAGAGACATGGAAAGTGAATGTTGACAATGTTTTGTGATCATTTTAGCCTCTTCTGCATGTTCAGATCATTAATAGTAACTCTTAACTGATACTTATGCATTACACTTTCAGAAATAATTTATGCTGTAGCACACTGACATGGTTTGAAATATATTATCCAATGTGTGACCCCCCACAGGACTTAAAAAGCACCTAACTAGATCATGAAAATCCCAAAAATCTCGGGGGGGGGGCAAACATGCTACCCCCCCTAGCATGTTTGGACCTCTGTATTTAGGAAATCCTGGATACGGCCCTGCTTGGTATGTAAAAGTTGTTCATGCGTTATTAAGTGAATATGGCATTAAAACACCTATGCTTTTTGACTGTCCCATTTTTATATTTCAGCATTGCATCACTAATTTAAGTTCTATGTTTTGCTTGTTAAGCAGTCTGTAACCCTACACACCTAACATATAACTTTTGATGTATTTTTGTATAAAGGTTTCCTTTAGCTTAGCTTCTTAGCCTGAGCTAGCTCTGGAACTTCCAGCTCGGTGGCAGCAGGTCCCGCCTCTTTGCCCTTATTTGGATCAGGCTGGAGCAGTCGGCAGTTACGGAGCGTCCACACTACAGCTTCAAAAAAAAGCTTGGAGCTGGGCGTGTCTGAAGCTTGGGGATTTTATTCAAGCAACGCGACCAACAACCAATAACATGAATCTCCCGCCCCCGACATACAAATCAAAAACCCCCGGGGATTTTATGCGAGCAATATATATATAAACTCCCCAAACAGGCGAAAACCTACCAATTTCACCCACTGTCTCTGCCACCTCCCTCCATACCTGGTTCCTCCGGTTTGTATCCCGGTAGGTGAAGAGGGTCTGGTCATACAAAACCGGGTGATTTGCTACGGCGATAGTTAGTTTCTCCTCCATCTTTTTTTGAAATATAGAAATGAATGGCGATATAACTCTCCCAGCCTAGACGCGGTTTGATTGGCTACGGCTTGAGCTGTCAGATTTTCCGAAACTAGATTTGATTGGCTGGCGCTGGCTACTCCGGCGTCTCCGGAGACGGACCGCTATGCTACCCACAATTCAGTTCGGCGAAAAAGCGAGGCAACGTGACGTCACCCCATTCAAAGTGAATGGGCAGATTGAAGCTGTCGACGCTGTCGTGTGGACGAGCCGTTACGGTACGTCCACACAGCAGCTTCAGAAGAATCTTCCACCGCTTCCAACGCTTCTCTGCCCATTGACTTTGAATGGGGATGACGTCACTTTTGCCTTTGAAATGTCATTGGTTCTACTTCCTGGTAGCTGACCAGTGCAACATTATGCTGTATTAGATAACAGTCTTGGGTAAGTTTCTAGAAACATCAATTATCTCTTTGCTCTCGAGCACTTCTGCTGTGGTGCTGCGTGCCTGAATAGGGAAAAAAGAAGCATTGATTATTTGGTCGGTCCCCCCTCGTTTGGAAGCTTCACTGTTGAAAGGATTGTCATCAGAAAGCCGACTGGTCAATTGGGTCACTGCTCTCAGCCGTGTGACAAGAGCCGAGAGTTCAAAAATCCTCATCCAGAATCGAGAAGTTTGTCACTGAATCTGTGAGAAAGAGCCTGTCACAAGTCATTAAACCCCATGAAAGGCCCAGTGCACCGGCGATGGGTTCAGGTCCTCGCTGCCTGGTTAATCTGAATTTGCCAGCCTTTGTCCTTCCCCCTTCATGGACAATGAGCTGATTACAAGGCTGAGCAGCTGCAGTGAGGGAGGTAGAGAGGGAAACGAGAGGGCATGAAGAGGGGGAGCAGACAGGGAGGAAGGACGGATAGACATTCTAATTGGTTTTGTTAACATGGAGCCATTCAAGAATGTCAATAAACCAGTATTTGTGTTTTAGGGTCTTTAAGATATGTGATGAGTCACAGAAACCTGAACGCCTCATTATGAATACATATTTTCACCACCTTTACCTTAATATCAATGAGAGGAAGACCCCTTATTTATAGATGAAACATTGCAAGATATCCTCATGATAAGCTTTCAAATTAAACCTCAGCCATGTTTTTGTTTTCTACATGCAGCAACTTTTAAAATATATGGCTGGTTTTTATGACATTTTCCCCCTTTAAGTCACACATATAATGTAAGGACAAAATCCAACAATGTATAAGTCGGTCAATGTCTATGGAGTTCAGTCACCCAAGCCCATTGAATACTACTAAAAACCCAAATCTTAAATATTGTGTATATTCAATATATATTTAAGTAAATACTGTAACAGCTAAATGCTGTATTTTGTAGCAAATGTTGCTCCAACCGGAGGAAGCGGTGCATTTGTCTGGGATTATTTTCTGCTGCAGATTAATATATATTTAGTGTTGTAGCGAATCGTTATGGCATCAGGCAGCTTTCTCTACACTGTGTGTTCATTGCAGAGTGTTCGCCGGTCAACATGTCCGTTAAAGTTTAAATCTTCCGGACAAAATGTGAAAAGTGCCGGTCAAAGGTCTTTGTTATTTATTGAGCTTTAAAACTAATTAATATGATTCGATATTAAACAAACTAATCAGGCCTATAGTAGATTAACATTATTCAAAAGTGTACAGTAATTTATAATAACAACCGGACTAATAACAAGGGAATATAAACGGAGCGCACTCTCCCTCTCCTGACAGCCCGTCAGTATCATGCAGCTCGCGGATCCAGTAATGAGTGACCCGACAGTAAAACTAAACATATCTATAACTAGTTTAGGTAGTTTTAGAGGTAATTAAAATAGCTACGTGTCGATATTCTAACCTGAAGTGTGTGTTTTGTCCGCTCACCGCTGCAGGTGATCATGCAGAGCTGCGTGTCGAGTCTCGACTCGTCAGCAGCAGCTGATCTCTCTCTCCCGTCAGATTAGACTTTACTCACGTTTATGTCCATATCGATCAGATCTAGCTAGTTCTAGCTAATGATGAGTACCTGCTTATCAAGACACCTCAATAATAAGCGTTGCTATGCAACCAGGTGAGGCCGCAAAGTATAGCGCAGCATTATGCATTTGTTTACATGCCCACCCAACCCAGTCTCATGGCATTTCGTGTTCACCAACACGATTTTAATCTATTGATTCGTTTTCACCAACACGATTTTCCCCTTTTTTCGTGTTGTTCTTCGCTGGCCTGGGAGCGCCTTGGGATCCCCCAGTCAGAGCTGGTTGATGTCGCCAGGGAAAGGAAAGTTTGGGGCTCTCTGCTGGAACTGCTACCCCCGCGACCCGACCACGGATAAGCGGGAGAAGATGGATGGATGGATGGTTATTCTCTACTAATAGTTAATTAAAGACTGTATATTACCACATTGCTCCCCGGGCGCCGTTCAAAATGGCAGCACACTGCTCCTAACACTAGGATGGGTCAAATGCAGAGAAATAATTTCCCCATGAGGGATTAATAAAAGTTCATCTTAAAATCTTATTATGGCTATTTTGCACATCCCTTTCAAGATTTCAAGATTTTCAAAGGTTTATTGACATATCATATACAACTACGGTGTAGTTATGCAATGAATGAAAAACTTGGGTCACAGGTTCCTCAACAGCGAGACATATATCAATATGTGTGTACCTCCACCATTAAACTGTCATATTCTGCACATTTCTTATTCTATCTACATACATAAGAGTATAATTAATGTGTATAATATCAGTTAAAATAAGTGCTTCAATATAGTTAACATTGCAGGAAAAGCAATATATTAGACGTTAAGTACTTTGTCAGGCTTCATATTTATCTGTAGATAGATACCCCCAAAGTTTTTTTCCTATTTAAAAGAAGACCTTATCTAATTATATTTAATGTTTAAATAACGGTTAATTCGTTTTTCTGTTTTGCACCTCCTCCTATTAATATCTTTGTACATCCTGCACTAAAACTGTTTTATTGTAGAGATCACTTATAGTATCTTCTTGATTTTTTATATTCTATATTTCTATATTTATACTTTCCCCCTATGAAAGTAATGTACTCTTAATATTTTTGTAATCAAATATAACACATAAAAACAATAATTCATAACGTGCTTTAAACCACTAGTGGTGCACACAAGGTACACACAGCCATAATAACTTTGTATTACCACCCCCTAATCCCACCAGGAGCGTCTGCGCTGCACCGTTTTTAGCGATTGCGGCCACTCTAGGCAATGGGTGCTATTCCAAATTTCTAAAATATAGGATGAATCCTATTTTTGACGCGGCGCAGCGCAGGCAGGAAGTGGAACGTTCATCCAACAACTGCGAGGCTGCACACACGACGCTCCGCTTCCGCAACGTTTTGAAACGCGCCTGGTGGGTTATGACGCAGGAGGAGGTCGCAGCACGGCGCAGACGCTTCCGGTGGGTTCAGGGGGTTAGTGTAGGATACTTATACACTTATATGTACAACATCTGAAGATGTGTAGCTTTATTCATGCTTTCACATAATTTACAGCATATTGCTATACTATTTAAGACTCAGTATTTACATTCTTATATTCAGAGAAAATCAGTAATATCTTTAAAAACTACAAGTCCTTTTATATCAGCTGTGCACCGTTATGGTGTAAATTAAATATAACCTATCTATGAATTAGATGAGGAGGAACAATGCGGATTCCGTCCTGGTCGTGGAACGACGGATCAGCTTTTTACTCTCGCAAGGATCCTGGAGGGGGCCTGGGAGTACGCTTATCCGGTCTACATTAGGGCTGCAACAAACGACTAATTTGATAATCGATTAATCTATCTATTAATGAAACGATTAATCGACTATTCGGACTATTACTGTATGCCTTGCACAATTTCTCAAACGCTCTTATTTAGCCATCAACTTTTAGATTTAGCTTGAGGTTGTTTTAGGCATGTGGAAACTAACAATGAAGACAATAAAGATGAATACTTGATTCCAAAATAAATATATTATTGAAATAACTTAAATTGTGAACAAAACTAACATTGCTTTTTATTCAAATTAAATAAATAATATTCACATCAAAGAAACAACAGTGTTTTAACAAATCGTATTAAATAATCTGATGACACAACTGTAAATATAAGAATAGCTGAAACTTTAACAAACTAAATAATAATAATATATAATATTTTTATAGCGCCTTTCAGGAAACCCAAGGTCGCTTTACAAGTCGGGTAGGGGGGGGGAGTAGGGGAAAAAAGGCAGACAGGTTAAGGGGGTGGGGGGGGGGAAGTAGCGGACAATAAACCTATTAAACCTAACTATACAGTGGGGAAAGCCTTGGTAAGAAGGTGCGTTTTGAGGGCTTTTTTGAAAATGTCGGATTTTCGGGGGGAGGAGAGAGTTCCAGAGGGTGGGGGGTGCCACACTGAAGGCTCTGTCACCAAAGTCCGCAAATAACTCTGTTACCTCTAATCATTATGTTTGTATAATGTAGTTAGCCTCCGTGTGTTGCTGCTAGCATACATAACACCTGACGTGGAGACGTTCCTCTGGACGGGGCTTACAGAGCTGCTAGAAGACAGTCGAACCCGGTGCATTCCTCCGTCTGGATGTGGAGCACTTTTGATAAATGTTTAGACAAATAGCTCGTGTTACCGCCCTTACATGCTAAACTCTTATTCCACTTTTGGTAACGAGCATTCTCCACATCGAGGTCGGGTAAAGTTTAACCACCTCGGAGCGCGTTCTCTCCGCCATCTCCCACGTGTGTGTGTTGCTGCATGTTGCAGCTGCCCGTGGTAAACTGCCCCCGCCCCCACGCAAGCAGGCGGGGGAGGAGAAAGATCGAAAATACATCATAGACGCATTGTTTGTCTTTTTGCATATTAGAAACGAGTTGGCGACACTAAGACGCGATATAATGTCTTTTTAGCAATAATACATGACATAATCTTTTTTAAATGTCTCCAGTACCGATACAAAGACCAATTAAAGTTAGAGCTTAACGGGGTGTAAAACACACGTGATGACGTCACCAACGAATCGACGACTGAATTAGTTGGCAACTAATTTGGTAATCGATTAAGTCGATTAGTTGTTGCACCCCTAGTCTACATGTGTTTTGTAGACTTGGAGAAGGCGTATGACCGAGTTCCCAGGGAGTTACTGTGGGAGGTGCTGCGGGAGTATGGGGAGAGGGGGTCTCTACTCAGGGCCATCCAATCTCTGTACTCCCAAAGCGAGAGCTGTGTCCGGGTCCTCGGCAGTAAGTCGGACCCATTTCCGGTGAGGGTTGGCCTCCGCCAGGGCTGCGCTTTGTCACCAATCCTGTTTGTAATATACATGGATCGGATTTCGAGGCGTAGTCGTGGGGGGGGGGGTCTGCAGTTCGGTGGACTAAGGCTTGCACCACTGCTTTTTGCAGATGATGTGGTTCTAATGGCTTCATCGGTCTGCGACCTTCAGCACTCACTGGATCGGTTCGCAACCGAGTGTGAAGCGGCTGGGATGAGGATCAGCACCTCCAAATCTCAGGCCATGGTTCTCAGCAGGAAACCGATGGACTGTCCACTCCAAGTAGGGAATGAGTCCTTACCCCAAGTGAAGGAGTTCAAGTATCTCGGGGTCTTGTTCTCGAGTGAGGGAACAATGGAGCGTGAGATGGGCCGGAGAATCGGAGCAGCGGGAGCGGTACTGCAGTCGCTTTACCGCACCGTTGTGATGAAAAGGGAGCTGAGCCAGAAGGCAAAGCTCTCTGTCTACCGGGCCATTTTTGTTCCTACCCTCAGCTATGGTCATGAAGGATGGGTCATGACCGAAAGAACGAGATTGCGGATACAAGCGGCCGAGATGGGTTTTCTCCGCAGGGTGGCTGGTGTCTCCCTTAGGGATAAGGTGAGAAGTTCAGTCATCAGGGAGGGACTCGGAGTTGAGCCGCTCCTCCTTCGCGTCGAAAGGAGCCAGTTGAGGTGGTTCGGGCACCTAGTTAGGATGCCACCTGGGCGCCTCCCTAGGGAGGTGTTCCAGGCACGTCCAGCTGGGAAGAGACCAAGGGGTAGACCTAGGACCAGGTGGAGGGATTATATCTCTTCGCTGGCCTGGGAGCGCCTTGGGACCCCCCAGTCAGAGCTGGTTGATGTCGCCAGGGAAAAGAAAGTTTGGGGCTCTCTGCTGGAACTGCTACCCCCGCGACCCGACCACGGATAAGCGGGAGAAGATGGACGGATGGATATGAATTAGATCAAATGTAAAAGTCAGCCGAATTAGTGTTGATACTGCAAGGAGACGTATTGTGTGAAGAAAAATTGAAGATGTTGTTTAATTGTTGATATATTTATGATCCATGTCAAGTATTCAGTTTCGGCGGCATTTCTTCAAGTTTTTCCAAAGGTCTTCTCATCAGGGCTCTCTAAATAAGGAACCACGGCAGATGTGTAATATGTAATGCAGCTGAACCGTGTATTACAATGCCGGTATGTGATGCCTTTCAAAGAGAAAAGCAAGAACACTCGGAATTAAGTATTCTTTTATTCTTTTAAAATGTTTTCCGGATTTCATATAATATAAACACCAAATCCCAGCATGCATTGCGGCTAACACATCCAATCAGCGAGCTTAAACCATAGCTGAGGATCTTGGGTAATCGCTCGAAATGCCTACGTCTGTTTCCGGTTATTTTTATTTTGAAATTCAGTTCCTGACGGACGCCAAAAAAGCCAGAGATTATGGAATTAAACCAATAAATACAATTAAGGATAATTGTGTGTTATTGGTGAGTAAATAACAGTGTGTTATTTTGAAAAGAATAACAAATTAGAAGGAAAAAAAGATTTGAAAAATACAGATTTCAGTATCCTGAGGCTCTGAGCCCCATTTATTTTCCTCTCAGACGGCAACAAAAGTCCGAAATTATACGATTTAAAATAAAAGCAATAACTGTGGCTTGATATTGAGTAAGAACATGTTTTTATGAACCACACAGCTTCCGGTCTTCCTCGACCCGACCGGAGAAAAAGACGTGCTGCAGCCTGCAGGCACGAAACACATTACCAGTAGAAATACATTGCTTTTAAAATCGTGCTGTGCAACACGAAAAAAAGGGAAAAATCGTGTTGGTGAACACGAAATGCCGTGAGACTGGGTTGGCCCACTGGAGGCATTACCAACAGATCAAATCAAATCAAGTTTTATTTATATAGCACATTTATAAACGATTTTTGGTCGAGCCAAAGTGCTGTACATATAATAAAATTAGCCTACAGTAGAGACACGTTACAGAAAATACAACAACACAGATTGTTCAGAATATCAGTATGAGAAAAAAAAAAAAGATCAAAGCACAATCAACCCATACAGGACATCTCTTTCTCCACATTAAATGTTAGACATTAGAATTGACTATTCTTGTCTGTTACATAAGTGGCGCAACTGATGCGGTATTGTGCTAAAGGGAAATTATTTTGACCGGACATTTTGACCGGAGAGATTTAGATTTGCGGTAATTACCAGCTAACGGAAACTCTGGTTCATTGTTGTTGTTTTTATAGGATAGTTCTATAGCATATAGCAGAGGAAAAACACAATATATGTTTTGACATTAAACGTATAGTTTACGAAAGTTGTAGGAACCAAAGGCGGAGCAAAGACAAAATAAATGTAGAGATTCTGAGTCTACATTTAAACTGTCTGTGTTTGTTTTTAAAGGGTCAGGTGACGGACACTAATCGAAGGCTACAGGAGTCGGGGAGGGAGGTAAGTCCACTTATGAGTGTATGCATAAATGTGCTGAGGACAACAAGTGTGCTTTTTGTTGTGCAAAGACAGTTGTGCATTACACATGACCGTTCTTTAACCCAGTGGTGAACAGTGGAGGCCTCTCTCTCATTGTTTCCTTCCATTGTGTGTTCCTGCACTCAGGTGACGTGTCAGACAGAAGAGGTGATTCGCTGCCGCATCCAGCAGAGGAACATGGCCACCACTGTGGAGAAGCTGCAGCTCTGTATACCAGGTACCACTGCTGCATGTGTGTCAAGATGATGGGCCTCACCTGTCATACTCCAATGTACGGAAAAACAACTAAAGAAAAACTAAATAGTAATAATAATAAAATATCTCCACTGATCTGTGTTGTAAGTGTGATTTATGTACGATTCCAATCGCTTCTTATAGTCAAAATCAGCAAATTTGCAGAGCTCCGCTACAACTACGGGTAGCAATGAGAAGTGAGGCAGGGACGAGCTCTGCCTCTCATTTTTGCACACATTCACAGTAAATATTTATTCAGTATGATAGCTGTCTAACAGAAGTTAAATCCATTTCTCACTTATTCTGACAATGTACTTAACCCCAAATAAAAGAGTTGTTAAATAATAGTGAAGTCATGTTGTAATAACAATAACTCATCTCTCTCGAGTTTTCTTTTTGAGCTTTGCTAAAAGCCACTGTGTCAAGTGTCCATCTTGGGTTGCCGTCCGGAGTTGTCCAATATGGCGGACCATCTCGCACATGCGCAGTACCGATCGGGCAGGGGGTCGGATCAGGTAGTGACATGGGGTAAGGTGAGGCACAGATGAAATCTGTGGCCCATTCCCAAACCGCCCCCTACACCCTACCCCTCCGTTTGCGCGTTCACGCGGAAGGTCCGCCACATTAAGGGCTGTTCCAAAGCAACGAGTGTGGAGCGGTGTGGAGGGGGAGTGGGCTATCAAGCCCTCAAACAGCGAGTCTGCATCGGTGCTGACCATGGATGTATAATAAGAACTGGATACAGCGTGGGAGGCGGGGCCTCATTCATTCCTATGAGAGCTGCTCATTGGCGCATGATGATAAAATGGCCCAACTTTTGAGAGAGTGAAACGTCACAGATTACCCGGCATGCCTGAGAAGTACCCGTATGTGCGCTCATAGCGCATGCGCAACTTTAACCAAAATGCTCGTTCACATCAAGTGTGTGTGTATGTGTGGCACGAGCGAGCGAGAGAGACCTTACGTGTATTGTTGTTGTTAGCATCTGGTGCTAGCTAGCAGCGCTAACGGATATAATGTGTGTTTAAATGAAAACAGAGGAGCGATATTTCGCCGACAACTGCGCCGAGCACTTGACTTTATGCAGGAAGCCAGACAGTGGGAATTGTACGAAAAGTCAGCACACTCAGCACGGATAGTGCGCGCAACATAATTGCAGCGTCCAGGCAGCTCCCGTTCGAGCATATGCCTTGAGTTGCACATAGCTCCAATGATCTCTCTCACACACACACATGCACACACACACACACACACACACACACACACACACACACACACACACACACACACACACACACACACACACACACACACACACACACACACACACACACATTGTATTGTATGAGAGGTTCCAGGTTGAATTGAGGCGAATATTTGTAATGTTCAGGTTGTTGTGTTTAATATTCATGAGAATATTTGTCATTGTTCAAATGATAATAAACATTTGCATAAAGCATATTTGTCCACTCATATGTTGATAAGAGTATTAAAAACTTGAAAAATATTCCTCTAAGGTACATTTAGAACAGATAAAAAATGTGCGATTAATTTGCGATTAATCACGATTAACTATGGACAATCATGCGATTAATCTCGATTAAATATTTTAATCGACTGACAGCCCTAATATATATATATATATATATATATATATACAGTGCAATAAGATTCTTAGTGCAATAATAAGCTACAGGGACGTTAATCTAACGTCAGTAATATTAACTTTATTTAACTTTATTTAATACAAGATTTACATCATAAAGCCCATGTAGTATAATATTTGACAAATGATGAATTACAGCAAACATGTGCAATATATCCATTATTACAGCTCCGTGGGGTGGCAGTAAGACGATATGGGTCCGTTCTTATTGTGCATCCATGGGTAAAGAGAAACACAACTCACATTGGTTTCTCAAACAGCATCTCTGTAAACTACGTGTATTCACTGAATTTCACTTTCTGCCTTTAACGGCTCGTTGTAGCTCCAATAGCTCCAGCCCCCACCCTCCCTGTGAGCACAGTGTGCTCTGATTGGTCGGGACCATGCTGAACACGTAACCTGAACGTGCCGGGCGGCGCGGTCCCGTGGGTTAGATGCGCGTTCATAATGCCGAGGGAAATAACTCTCAGAATAACGTTATTAGCACATTATTACAACTTGAGGAACGAATGTTTTTAATAAGGGCTATACAAGTGTTCATACTGGGTAGTATATTTAGTTTTTAAAAAATTATCCAACGATTTACAGACCACTCTTTCCCCATGTAAGTCAATGGGAAAAAGTGTTTCTGGGCCTGGCAACCAACCGGAAGTGTAGTACAGCCGTTTGGCCAGCACGAATATTTTCATCTGAGTCCGGCGCACTTCCTGGGGGCTTGGTCTCTACCTGATCGGTCTCAACGCTGTGTGTGTCCGTCAGGAAACACGCTGTTAGTAGTTCCAGCAAACATCCGCTGATAAACTGCGATGTTAACAACCTCATGATAACCTCATATGTTTTTAACTTAGGATCAAACCTGTGTTTAGTCTAGAAAAAGGTAACGGAGCGTCCACACTACAGCTCCAAAAATAGCTTGGAGCTGGGCGTGTCTGGAGCTTGGGGATTTTATTCAAGCAACACGACCAACAACCAATCACATGAATCTCCCGCCCCCGACATACAAAGCAAAAACCCCCAGGGATTTTATGCGAGCAATATATATATAAACTCCCCAAACAGGCGAAAACCTACCAGTTTCCCCCACTGTCTCTGCTCCTCCCTCCATGCCTGGTTCCTCCGGTTTGTATCCCGGGAGGTGAAGAGGGTCTGGTCATACAAAACCGGGTGATTTGCTACGGCGATAGTTAGTTTCTCCTCCGACTTTTTTTGAAATATAGAAATGAACGATATGTAATGAAGATATCTCTCCCAGCTTAGACGCGGTTTGATTGGCTACGGCTTCAGCTGTCAGATTTTGGGAAACGGGATTTGATTGGCTGGCGCTGGCTACTCCGGCGTCTCAGGCGACAGAAGTTGAACATTGTTCAACTTCTGTCGCCTGAGACGCCTGAGACGCCTCGCTCTGCTACCCACAATTCAGTTCGGCGAAAAAGCGCGGCTACGTGACGTCACCCCATTGAAAGTGAATGGGCAGATTGGAGCTTTCGACGCTGTCGACGCTGTAGTGTAGACGGGCCGTAAATGTGTGCATTTTATTATAAAGTTGTGTATATTTACAGACCTTTGCAAAAACTAAGAGGCTTATAAACATCAGGTTTAAAACTAAAAGAGCTTTGAAACACAATGAAAGATGTTTGGAGTTTTATTTGAGTTATTCATTTAAACTTTTCGTCTAAGAGATGCTGATTTGAAACCGTTGTTACATACAGTTACGGCACTTCCTGTTTCTGCCGGAGAGAGGGGAGACCGTCCCAAAGCTTGCTGCTGTGTTTACTCCCTCCATCTGACAGGAGGAGCCTCGTAGAGCTGCGAGTGTGGCTACAGACGGAGTTCACTCCGTCACGGAGGGGTAGGGTCGAGGGAGTGGTTTGGGATTGGGCCTGCCTCACCTCAGAATGCGTCACCCCACAGAAACTGTCTGGAAAGCGCGCCCTAAGCGCCATACTTGCCAACCCTCCCGATTTTCGCGGGAGACTCCCGATGTCATTGCCCTCTCCCGGTTTCCTCCCAGGGTCATATTTCTCCCGCATTTCTCCCGATTTCTGACAAAATCAGATTTACTCAGGACTGTTTCCACTCTGACTTTAATACAGCTACACCATTGTTTGGTTTCCATGGTAGCGCGTCTCTTTAGTAGCGTGCGCAACTGACAGTCTGAGAGGGAGAGGAAGAGAGTCACAGTAAACTGAACAAGAATCGACAACTCTACCCTCTGCTCACTCCTTTCCTTACTACAGTCCGCAAGACAGTGCACTAACAACTACAATAAGCATGTTAATGTTAAGCTAATACAGCTCCGGCGATCCACCCCCCCCCCCCCCCCCCGCGGTGGTTTTGAAATGCTCCCCATTTCTGAGGTCTCAAGGTTGGCAAGTATGCTCAGCGCATGCCTGCAACATCTTACTGTCTGTCACCAATGTAATGTTTGTAGATCCCTTTATTACTTTTATCCTCGCCATCCATAGTCAATAAATAACTTATTTCACGTATCGATGATATTTAGGCTCGCTGGTCTCATCATACAACGGCAATGAAAAAAGCACCAGGGCCATAACCTCTGCCGCACTGAAGGGGGCGCAAGTGAGCCCACATGTTCTTGTTGCTACTGTTATTCTACGCAGAGATCGTAGACGCAAACAACAAGCTAGACTTTTGAAACTAGAGGAAGATAAGGAGGACTTTTACAAAGAAGTCATAGAGATTGTTGTTCTGAAAGAGTCAGCGCCTCACCAGCCATGAACCTCACCGCACGTCACTGGAGTCCATGTATGTGTGCAGGGAGGAATGTCTAGTATTTAGTGGAAATGGAGGATTTGAAATGAATTATTTTCGAATCAACCCTGCATTCTCAGTTAGTCCCTGCATACAACACATCCCAGTATTTGGAGCAGTGTGAAACTATTACAAGGCACCAGGGGAGCGGTGTGGATGTCTGGTGCCTTGCAGATGTATTGCCAGACAGACAACCCTCCTGTTACGGTAGACTTGTTAGTTAGCCACTGTTTTGAGTTAATAGTAAAGTATAAACTTTAATATAACTTCCTGTCTTGGGTTGGTCAGACACTTTGGTCTAGCATGTGTTATCTTGTATGCACAGTACATGAGTAAAGTGAATGGCTTCAAGTACCGACCCTGTTGCTGATCCTGTTTCCCGTCTTCTCTTCCTTTTCAGTGCTAGAAATGTACAGCAAACTAAAGGAGCAGCTGGAGTCCAAAAGGTATCCATAACTAAGCATTTCATCACGATGTGACTCATGAACACTAATATTAAAACAACTTCAGAAGTGTAATACTCTTAACGTTCCCAGACTACGTCATACTATCTATAATCTTGCTTGCCAAGTATCAATTATTGGTAACAGCACCCCTTTCCCATCAGTGCTATAGCACTATAGTGCCATGCTACTACCCAGCTCGGCACACTTACAAGTACATGAGATCAACTGAGGTGTAGCATGGTACTATATATCAATATATATGTATATATAATGACTATATATACAAATGTACTAGTATACTAAATATACTTTGAAAAAGCATGTTGTTGCCAAAGGTTCAACAGAGTTTTCCCTTTCAAAAATGTAGGACCTGAAAGAATGAAAATAACAAATTAAAACAATGATGAAAATCAAATTTCACACAGCCTGAGAAGTACAACACAATATACATTTAAACAAACATGAACCAAAGTAAAACTCAAAATGAATGGTTTACCATACGAGTTAAAACCTTGTAAACGTGATTCAGTCCATGAAGAGGTAGTTTGTCATCCATATAAAGTAAAGAATGAGTAGATATATTTAGTAAATGGAACAAATATTATCAAAAAAGTATTACATTTGAGCCCCAGCCTTAAATGTACGAGTATAAGTGAGGCTGGCTGTGGTCAGAGTTTAAACTTTGAACCACAGCAGGCAGTCATATATTGCTTACTAATCTGGTATTAAATGACTGAAGTAACTAAGTAAATGGAGATGTAAATCTAAATAGCAAACTATATACATGTTTCCGTTTCCATTCTAAACAACTGCTTTAGCAAAGCGCTAACAGAATAGTCAAACATCCTAACTTCATGCTTGGTCGTAGATACATCAGGAGGAGAGTTCACTGTGGACAGGAGGAGAAGGACCCTTCCTTGTTCATGACTGTGTACCAAAGGAAAGGCCCTCAGTGCGGGGCCCTTGTTCACAACAAGGGCCCCGCACTGCAGCCCTGTCACGACCCTCAGCCAATCCAAGGCAATTAGACCATGCTGACCACCTTGTGGGATCTGTGTTTGTGTGTGGAGGGTATTTGAAGCACTAATGACATGGCCTACACACTTGGGACACATTGGGATGAGTTTGTATATTCCAAATGCACATTATTTCCTGTGCGGTATGTGCCAATGCCCAGGTCACATGCTGTCCAATGCCCAGGTCACATGCTGTCCAATGCCCAGGTCACATGCTGTCCAATGCCCAGGTCACATGCTGTCCAATGCCCAGGTCACATGCTGTCCAATGCCCAGGTCACATGCTGTCCAATGCCCAGGTCACATTCTGTCCAATGCCCAGGTCACATGCTGTCCAATGCCCAGGTCACATGCTGTCCAATGCCCAGGTCACATGCTGTCCAATGCCCAGGTCACATTCTGTCCAATGCCCAGGTCACATTCTGTCCAATGCCCAGGTCACATTCTGTCCAATGCCCAGGTCACATTCTGTCCAATGCCCAGGTCACATGCTGTCCAATGCCCAGGTCACATGCTGTCCAATGCCCAGGTCACATGCTGTCCAATGCCCAGGTCACATGCTGTCCAATGCCCAGGTCACATGCTGTCCAATGCCCAGGTCACATTCTGTCCAATGCCCAGGTCACATTCTGTCCAATGCCCAGGTCACATGCTGTCCAATGCCCAGGTCACATTCTGTCCAATGCCCAGGTCACATGCTGTCCAATGCCCAGGTCACATTCTGTCCAATGCCCAGGTCACATGCTGTCCAATGCCCAGCCACTTCCATCCTGGAGCTCGGCACTCTTGACAGACCTTTTCACTGTACACTTTATGAGGCTGTCTTCTGTTCATGTGTATACAACACGTTTTACACTCACTGACCGACCAATTAGATCCCTTCCCAGCCTGCCTATCAGACTAATGATGGGAGCCCAGCACACTGACCCGAGGCTGAACCCTGGTGATGTGTGCACACTATGAAAGAGCACAGCATCTCTGTAGCACAGGTGGCCCGATGAATGAAATACAACACGTGCAATGTATTAGACGTGCATGTGGCTTTATGATTGGCTTGCTGTGCACAGGCCCATTACAAGAGGATCTAAATGAGACGGCACTAACCCAATCTATTTTTAGACTATACAATTTGAATACATTAGTCTTATATCCTTTGGGTGTTCTCTCAGAACATTGTCATGGACTATCCCGTTTGACATGTTTCTGCTGTTAATGTGTTTAAAAACCTGGTTCATATATAATCGGGCCGCCTCCTGCTCAGCGAACCAAACACAAAGGGATAGGTTCATATGTGTCCATGTCTGTCTTAAAACATGTGTCAGGTTTCCTGTCCCGTACAATTCATTTGTGTCCATGTCGGCCATTTAAAGGAGCACTCAAGTGAATTAAAATGGCCCTCACAACACAGTTGGAATCATGACGGACCATTACAAGACATTTTAGTGTGAATTATAAGAAATGCAATATGAAATTCCCTTTCAGGGGTTTCCCAGACAGTGCTTATTTCTAAACTTCAATGAAGGAAGAGTTATTTATTTGACTTTATCAGAGGGTGGAGGCTCAAATCCTCTTCGAGTGAATGTTGGAATGTGTCCATAGCTGTGATGCATCCTAACTGCAGCTCTACGGCTTCCCTCTGCAGATACTACGCTGCGCTGAAAACCATGGAGCAGCTGGAGAAGGTCTTCATCCCCAGGTAGGGTCATTGCATGAAACCGCTGTAGTGTTGGTGGCTTAGACCATCTTTGGTGATTCATAGTTCTGCAAAGTCACGTGTTGCAATCTTAGAGATCTCTCACACGGCAGCATGAGTCACTTTGCTGCTGATGCTCACTGCGTCCCAAACGGATTGATCAGAGCTGCTGCTCGAGACGAGGTGGATATAGAGTAAGGACAAAGCAAACTAACCCATATAGTAGAAACGCTACCATTAAACCTAAGTAAGGATCTAAAAGAGACAGTTCTGTAGAGACGAGGGACCTTCAAAGTGTGTGATCATATTCTGTGACAGAGTTCACGTTACACATGGTGAACAATCATTGTGTATGTCAGATATTGATTAGTGCAGCTTTAATTTAGATTCCTTCTTCCGCCTTAACAAGCTGTTGCAGCAGGAATTCAAATCTAATGAACAAATCCATTATGCCATTTTATGGGGAGTTTGAATTAGTCTTTGAACATTCTTTTCACATGTAATAGAAATAAGATGAATGCTTTTTATTGCATTATTTTACATATCAAATGATACAATGCTGGTTAGATTAGATAGTATGTTATAAAGTGGACCCAACTGGACTGGTTCTGCTGTCTCCTGCAGGGTGAGTCAGTACCGGTTCTGTCAGATCATGGCTGAAAACCTGCCCAGACTGAGAGAAGAGATCAAGGAGATCTCCATGTCGGACCTCAAGGACTTCCTGGAGAGCATCAGGAAACACTCGGACAAGGTCGGAGAGACCGCCATGAGACAGGTACGAGAGGTCGTGTGTCAATACGTCCCCCGATAGAAGTGAACATGTACTGTTCAGCTCTCTGATCTGTGTGTGTGTGTGTGTGTGTGTGTGTGTGTGTGTGTGTGTGTGTGTGTGTGTGTGTGTGTGTGTGTGTGTGTGTGTGTGTGTGTGTGTGTGTGTGTGTGTGTGTGTGTGTGTGTGTGTGTGTGTGTGTGTGTGTGTGTGTGTGTGTGTGTGTGTGTGTGTGTGTGTGTGTGTGTGTGTGTGTGTGTGTGCAGGCCCAGCAGCACAGGACCTTTAACAGCGCAGTAGCCAAGCAGGCCAGTACGGGCCACTACAACAAGCCTGTGTACACCCTCAACGGACAAACACACACTCACAACGGCCTGATGATGGATGAGGACACAGGAGACGAGGATGAAGGAGATGAAGAGGTGAGGAAACCTTCTGTGTAGTTGTGTGAGACAGAGAGTGATCAAACTATAATGACCCTTGCACCTGTGTGTGTGTATGAGTTTCCATTATCTTGCTACTTCACAATTGGGTACCTATTTTCATTGGTTGCTGTTTTTTTAAAATAATTTGTAGATCATATAAATGTATTGGAAATGTTAAATATATATATATTTGTTTCTCATGTTGTCTTACAGATTCTTACTGCTCAGGACCTCGTGGACTTCTCGCCTGTCTACAGGTGTTTACACATTTACACAGTGCTGGTAGGTGTCTCTCTGGTCACACACACACACACACACACACACACACACACACACACACACACACACACACACACACACACACACACACACACACACACTCATCCATAAAAAGGATCATAGAAACGGTTTTGTGTAGAAGATTATTCCAGATGTTATTCCAGACTTGAACATGATGGTTAGACGACCTCCTTGCGTACCTCTGCACACTGCACTGATGACTTCACCTCAGACACTGAAAGGATGTGTGACATGCTGGAGGACTCAAGTCAACAAAAGAAAAGAAATCCAAGTCCATAACAGCAGAACACACATTTGATCCAAGCCCTATTCACACTCAAAACAAAATGTATGAATAGGCCAAGTAGCTCAACCAACATTAGATATATAACACTATACTTTATTTTACTTTTCAATAACAAAGACTGTATTATTTCATTTTCAAATATAGATGCTTAAATGTTTATCTTTCACTTTCTCCTCTATGATTTTCAAATGTACCCACTATGCTCAAATATCCATATTTCCTCCGCCATCATTTTTTGATTTTAATATTTATTTCTTTGTCATTGTCAGTAAAGTTCGAAGATGTACTAAATAAAACGTTTGTATTTCTCTGCAGGGTGACCGAGAAACATTTGAGAACTACTACAGGAAGCAGAGGAAAAAACAGGCCCGGCTCGTCCTGCAGCCACAGGCTAACATGGTGAGCCACAACACATGCAGGTTGAAGCACCCATACTGCATGTTCATCAATACACTGTATTTATATTCCTGTGTGTGTGTGTGTGTGTGTGTGTGTGTGTGTGTGTGTGTGTGTGTGTGTGTGTGTGTGTGTGTGTGTGTGTGTGTGTGTGTGTGTGTGTGTGTGGTGTGTGTGTGTGTGTGTGTGTGTGTGTGTGTGTGTGTGTGTGTGTGTGTGTGTGTGTGTGTGTGTGTGTGTGTGTGTGTGTGTGTAGCATGAGACAGTGGAAGGCTACAGGAGATACTTCAATCAGATTGTGGGGTAAGACGTTCCTCCCTTTTTCTCTTCATTGTCACAGAACAACATTTGATGTTAACATTACGATCTGTCTGTCGAGTGTATCAGTCGGTCAGCCGCATGTGAACACACATATACATCCTGATGTGTGTTTTCTGTGTGTGTCAGGTTCTTCGTCGTGGAGGACCATATCCTTCATGCCACGCAGGGGCTGGTGACCAGAGCTTTCACTGATGAAGTGTGGAACATGGCCCTGTCCAAGATCATCGCCGTGCTACGCACACACTCTGTATGCACACACACACACACACACGCACACACACACGCATGACACACACAGTAACAGCAGGGAGTGGACAGTGAATGAGAAGGGGACTGTTCAGAGTTAATAGAGATAATAGAGCCTGCTGTGGATCTATTTATCCTGCAAGAACCTCCATTCACGTGCTGATACACACACACACATGACACTGTGGAGGTCAGCGCACCCACACACACACTAATGATGTCACTCTCAAGAGAAAAGGTCAACACACATATACGCATGCTGCCAAAGAGGGGGTCATGGGGCCTTAACGAGAGACAGATTGCAACAATAACAGCAGATTGAGCAGCATATTCCTGACCGCGGGGCTGCAGTCGGCTGCAAAGGACCCCGAGGATTATGCTAACAGGCAGAGAATGGGCCGCACAGCGTGGGTTGAGCAGACTAACAAAGGCCCTGGTCTCCCCCGGGGCCTCCAGGGCCACGACACCGCCAGGGTCCGACCTTACTACCACGGCATGGTCAGCCCACAGGCAGAAGAAATGGTTGTTCACAAACCTGTCCATGCAACGGTCCCCTTCTAGTTCACCGTCAAATGTCAACGGTTTTAATGCACATAGCAACAGCTGTTCATACTGTTAGCTCTCACACTATTGGAATACACAAGTTCTCACAATTCCATTTATTTTGTTCGCAAACTGTTAGAAAATACAATTATAAGACATAATGGAGATATGTGAAATGGGACAGCTTGCTAAACTATTTCAAACTAGGATTAGGGGCTCCGACACTAAACTAAAAGTATTTACAATATAAATGACTAATAAATGTAGAATATAAAAGAGTTCATGTATTATACAGAGACATTCACAAGCTAAAAAAACAAACCCTAAAACTAACCAAATGCCCTGAAAACTAATAATCAATTATATAATTATAATAAAATAATCTAACCCTAAATACTACATTCATTAAAACAAGAAATTGAAGAATGCACTTTGAATGAATACCAACGTCATGTCATATTCACATGTAGCATGGATGAGAGCATCATACCAGAGACTCATGGAGCTGTCCAACGGGTGGTGTACATCAGTACCACTGCTGTGATGGCTGCTGTGTGTGTGTGTGTGTGTGTGTGTGTGTGTGTGTGTGTGTGTGTGTGTGTGTGTGTGTGTGTGTGTGTGTGTGTGTGTGTGTGTGTGTGTGTGTGTGTGTGTGTGTGTGTGTGTGTGTGTGTGTGTGTGTGTGTGTGTGTGTGTGTGTGTGTGTGTGTGTGTGTGTGTGTGTGTGTGTGTGTGTGTGTGTGTGTGTGTGTAAACAACAGGCAGCCGGCCGCTGCTTTAAGTCAAACCTCAGGCTGTGTTCATTTACTCTGGTGATTTACACACTCCTGTGCTTGGCAGGATCCTTGTTAGTGTGAGGGGACTCAACTGTGCTGCTTTCAGGGTCGTAAATCACTCTGCACGTAGGGAAAATGGAGACACCTTGTTGTTCTTGATTGACCCTTAGCTTAGCCCCTCCCCTATTACTGTTGCTACGCCTGTCACGCTTTCTATTCTAACACTATGTACACAGTTTACAGGGATAGCTGTGGAGGACGTGTCTCAGATTCATGTGTGTAGCATTGGAGCTGTGGGTACATCACCACTGAATGCACCTTGGATAGCATCGTGTATAACTATGTGTGGATGGTTAGATGAGGGCATGCAGTGTAACAGCTCTTAGTCGCTGAAGGACTAGCAAGGCACCATTTGAAATGCAAGTCCTCCTCCCACTCACATGATCATACATACAGAGCTTCGACCATCATCTCCTGCATACAACTTGTTTCATTATCAATTGTAATTCCTATTATTTTTGTTATTGTATTAAGTTATTTTTTATAATATATAAGAAGTCAGTACATTTAGATCTATCTATTTATTTGTTGCATTTAGTTTGACAGAGTTAGGAAAGCAATGTTAAGTCAAGCTTGATGATGCCTCCCAGTCTATGCATCCCAGTGAGACGTCCAGCTTCTTAACGAAACACTGAGAACACGTAGCGGGACGAGTGCACCCTGAACATACATGTGATGCACTATAACACCAACACGGAGGTTAGAGTGGTGTGTTGTTAACAATAACAACAACTGCTGTTTTTCCTGTTGTTTGCTGATTATGATGTGTGCTATTCCCAGTCGTACTGTGATGACCCAGACCTGGTCCTGGAGCTGAAGAACCTCATAGTCATCTTTGCTGACACACTACAGGTTGGTTCACAATGTGCTGTGCTCCATGTGGACATCTCCCTAAGCATGCAGAGCATGTGATGCACACACATGATGTCTGCGTGTGTTCAGGGCTATGGATTCCCCGTGAGCCGGCTGTTTGACCTGCTGTTCGAGGTCAGAGACCAGTACAATGAGACTCTGCTGAAGAAGTGGGCTCTGGTGTTCAGGTGAGCTTCCATCATGGTTTGTCTACAACTGTGTTCTGTTCTTCATTCCACATGCTGCATTCCAACATTAAACCCAGCTGTGAGACATTTCTTGCAAAGATAAAGAGTTCCTTTAGACATTTTCCTCTCAGATGATTTGTAAAGCGTTGTTTTCTGGCTCATCGTAAGCTGCATGGAGAAGAGTGAGTTTCACACTCAGACAACACTTAATTAAGAACAGCAACACGTCGCAGAGAGAGAGATTGGCAGAGCTCCAACACTAACTAAATGTAAATGTGCACACACATTCAATTGTGTTTCTTTCCCACAGGGAGATCTTTGAGCTGGACAACTACAGTCCCATCCCCGTGGAGACAGAGGAGGAGTACATACTGGTTGTCAGCCGCTTCCCCTTCCATGATGCTGAGATAGAGAAGGTAACAAGTGCAAGTGCTTCCCCTGACCGACCTGTGCAGCACAGTTCCAGAGCACGTTTCTTTCAACTCGCTCAATCAAATCAAGCAGATCACAATTGTACTGCCACAAAGTGCCTTTACTTTCCCCTTTGGAGGTCTTTAGGTTCATTCTCATGTTTAATCTTTGGTTAAGACGATGAATGTAAACAAAGCCCCCCTTCAACCTGCCCTCCCTTACTTTCCACTGCAATTAGATTTATAGAACCATACATAAAACGTGACACTTTAAAACGGAGTGTATAATAGATAATGAGTCAATTAATACTGTCCTTCTCTGTGTGTTGTTCACGTGCGTGTAAGCAGCAGGACTTTCCAAAGAAGCTGCCAATGTCCCAGTCCGTCCCTCAGATCTACACGCAGGTCAAAGAGTTAATCTACGCAAGCCTCAAGTTCTCCGAGTCTCTCCACCGCAGGTTGGTCCACACAATATTAACATGGGTGTACTTTAGTATTTCAGAGCACATTCTAGAGCACTTCTACAGTGCTAGTTAGGGGTGGGTACCGAGCCCCGGTGTTAAACGGGCCCCGGGCTGAATTATTAAAGACCGCGGTACCGTTAAGCTCCGACGTTATCGGTCTTTTTATCGGTACTGGAGACATGTAAAAAATATGTCATATGTATTATTGCTACATAGTTTCGCCAACTCCGTTTCTAATACGCAAAAAGACTGCAAAATGCGTCTATTTTTTCTATTTTCGATCTTTCCAATCCAGACGAGAGATCTCTCCCCCGCCTGCTTGCGAGGGGGCGGGGCAGTTTACACACACACACCTGCTACATGCAGCAACACACACACACGGCGGAGGTGGCGGAGAGAACACGCTCCGAGGTGTGGCTACACTTTACCCGTCTCGATGTGGACGATGCTCGTTGCCAAAAGTGCAATAAGAGTTTAGCATGTAAGGGCGGTAACACGAGCTATTTGTCTAAACATTTAGCAAAAGTGCTCCACATCCAGACGGAGGAATGCACCGGGTTCCACTGTCTTTCTAGCAGCTCTGTAGCCCCCCCCCCCCCCCCGTCCACGAGTAACGTCTCCACGGCAGGTGTTATGTATGCTAGCAGCAACACACGGAGCTAACTACATTATACAAACATGGGTTAATGATAAGAGGAAACTGAGTTATTTAGTTTGTTAAAGTTTCAGCTATTTTGTTTACTATTCTGTCATCAGATTATTTAATACGATGTGTGTTGTTTCTTTTGATGTGAAATATTATTTATTTAATTGAAATAAAAAGCAATGTTAGTTTTGTTCACAATTTGTTTAGTTAGTCTTTTTTTCTCCAAAAGAACCGATAAGAGTACCGTTAAAAGACCGGACCGATAAGCGGTATCGATAAAAGTAGTAGTACCGATAAAACCTTATCGATACCCATCCCTAGTGCTAATATTTGTATTTATTTGTGTACAACTAAATATCTAAAATTAATAGACAGAACATTTGTTTGTGTGTCCAGTTCAACAGAGATCGATGACATGTTGCGGAAATCCACCAACCTGCTGCTGACGAGAACACTCAGCAGCTGTCTGCAGAACCTCATCAAGAAACCTCACATAGGACTGACCGAGGTCTGAACCACTACTGTCACAGAGCACACTCACACACACTGTTATTAAGCCTGAAGCTGTTACCGTGTTTCTCCAGCTGGTGCAGATCATCATTAACACCACCCACCTGGAGCAGGCCTGCAAGTATCTGGAGGAGTTTATAACGAACATCACCAACGTCTCCCCTGAAACCGTTCACACCACAAGACTCTACGGCTTGTCCACGTTCAAGGTGAATGTGGGTTTGGATTGTTCTTTGTCAATTATTGAGTTTTCATTGTTTCTGCTTGTCTATATTTTCACAAGTGTTGAGATGAGGGATGAGAGAATGCACTTTGGTTTCCAACCTGGTGACAGGCTGTTCTGCTCCTACAAATAGACCTGCAGTATATTCGGTTTTTCAGAAAGAAATGTGATTCTACCCACACCAGAGATGGACTCGAATACCGATTTTCGGGACTCGTGACTCGACTCGGACTCGGGCACTGATTGACGCGACTCGGACTCGTGAATTCTGGCGTATGATGACTTGGACTCGGACTCGTGAATTCTCGCATACGATGACTTGGACTCGGACTCGTGAATTCTCGCGTACGATGACTTGGACTCGGACTCGTGAATTCTGGCGTATGATGACTTGGACTCGGACTTGTGAATTCTGACGTACGATGACTTGGACTCGGACTTGTGAATTATCGCGTACGATGACTTGGACTCGGACTCGTGAATTCTCGCGTACGATGACTTGGACTCGGACTCGTGAATTCTCGCGTACGATGACTCGGACTCGTGAATTCTGGCGTATGATGACTTGGACTCGGACTTGTGAATTCTCACGTATGATGACTTGGACTCGGACTCGTGAATACTGGCGTATGATGACTTGGACTCGGACTCGTGAATTCTGGCGTATGATGACTTGGACTCGGACTCGTGAATTCTCGCGTACGATGACTTGGACTCGGACTCGTGAATTCTGGCGTATGATGACTTGGACTCGGACTCGTGAATTCTGGCGTACGATGACTTGGACTCGGACTCGTGAATTCTCGCGTATGATGACTTGGACTCGGACTCGAGCAAGTTTTCTCTGGATTCTGATGTCCTGGCGTGTGCACCTGCGAGGCGAGTTCACGTACTGGGTCCCGCTATTCCAGTCTAGAGATGTCTAGAGACACACCCCGCATCATGCTGTATGCTTTCACACATTCTGCTTCCACATTGGAAAAGAGCAGCGCAAAATGCTCGTTATGTGGAAACAATATTGAAGAGAAGGCTCCGTAACACATTACTCTAAGGATCGAGTTCAGACATATAGGCTGTCTTGAACACTATCATCAGAGTAACGTGATCTAATCAATAAATAAAGATTCAGCCATAACACGAAAGCACATGGCTACTTAACATGCAGAATGAGGTCATTTAGCATGCTAAGCAGCCATGTGCTTTCTGGGGATTTATCTTTATTGATAGAATTTAAACATTCACTATAATAATTGTAGCGTCCCCGGCTGAATGGTGGTCAGACTTTCCAACTGATGGTATCTGTTTATTGATCACCCTTGCTTGTATACAATCATGACCAACGTAAGAGCTTGTGTCCGTATCTGCCCGGTGCTAAAAACCCAATGCAACTATTTAGTATATGTAAATGTGTTCGTCATCTATCCGTCACTATACATGTGTGTTTACACTGCTCTGTTGTCCATTGACTTCCGGTAAAAGTTCCTTCAAAATAAGAGTCCCGATCTTATTACTATCAAAATAAAAGTGTAAAACTAAAACTTTACCATAAAAAAATATTGGCATACAAATATAATCACTTCTCTAAAAGGTAACTCATTTTAAATATAGTTATACATATTAAAGGTCATTTACAATAATAATAATAATATTAATATTAGTAATAAGCTTTATATTTGTATAGCACCTATTACAAGAATTGTATCCAAACTGGCTTCACAGCAGTTCAATAGACAGATTAGTATAACATGACAGGATGAAAGCAATGTAGAGGAGCAGCTACATTTCAACACATATATCCACGAAGATTAATACATGAAGACTTGTGACTCGGACTTGACTTGGACTCTTCTTAGGTGACTCGGACTTGACTTGGACTCTTCTTAGGTGACTCGGACTTGACTTGGACTCTTCTTAGGTGACTCGGACTTGGACTCGGACTCTTCTTAGGTGACTCGGACTTGACTTGGACTCTTCTTAGGTGACTCGGACTTGGACTCGGACTCTTCTTAGGTGACTCGGACTTGACTTGGACTCTTCTTAGGTGACTCGGACTTGACTTGGACTCTTCTTAGGTGACTGGGACTTGGACTCGAACACAGGTAATGATGACTCGGACTCGACTCGGACACTCCTTGGGTGACTCGGACTTGGACTCGAACACAGGTAATGATGACTCGGACTCGACTCGGACACTCCTTGGGTGACTCGGACTTGGACTCGGACTCGAAGAGTGGTGACTCGAGAGTGACTTGGAATCGTGAATTGGTGACTTGACTACAACACTGACCCACACCAAATGATTGCAAAGTCTCTTTTGATCTCAACTGAAAGTCAAAACATTGATCAGTTCAGCTCTGAACATATGTTGTTCTCAGTACTGGCAGAAGACTGTCCAACACTGTAACCATACTCTGTTTTATAAAAAAACTGAGAAAAATGTCATTAATATGGACTGAAGTGCATACTAGCTAGCGGTACACTTCTCAGGTTTGCGTTTCGCCAAGTTGTCTCTATATTCCTTATACAGTTATGATATACAGTATAACTGTATTGAAATATGTATTAAGTCCTATCAGTCTGGTAATGGTAGCTTATAAAATCAATTCCAGGATGCTCGTCATGCTGCAGAGGGAGAGATTTATACCAAACTCAACCAGAAGATCGATGAGTTCATCCAGCTGGCGGACTATGAATGGGGGATGGCTGAGTCTGACGGGCGAGCCTCAGGATACCTCATGGACCTGATCAACTTCTTGCGCTCCACCTTTCAGGTCTTCACACACCTCCCGGTGAGTCTGATCCACCAATCGTTGACACACTGATTGTCTTTGAACTGTCGGTACAATGTCTCTTTAGTTTTTGATCACATCTTATCAAGTCTGATGGTGGTTTCCATTGTGTCTTGTTGTTAGTAGGGATGTGATTTTATTTGATTTACATTTTCCCGTAACCCCACCTGTGTTTCTGGTGTTTTGCTACATGTCCATCACATCCTTAATACAAATGTGTGTAGAGTTTTCCATTGTCAATAAGGGTGTTTGGTGATGTGTCTGTATGCATGGTTCGTGTGCTGTTACTGACTGCTTTTGCACACACTGCCATTATGTTCAACAAGACATATTTAGTGTTATCAAAGGGTTAAAGGTCAGTTCATGTGTTTTAATAGCACACATACAGCTTGTTGAGTTCCACTCCTGCATTTCTCTCCAACGTCTCTTTTCCTGTCTTGAATACATTCTAGATTATTTCTATAAGAATGTCTGCTTTCCCCATTAACCCCCCTTCTAATAAGCAGCACTGTTACTAATCTGTTTTCCTAGCAGTTTTATTCCTTGATTAATTTGACTTACCAAGCATGAAAGCTATCTCTAGTTGAATTTACCTCCTCCTGTCCATTTATTGTTGCCACATTTCTTTTCCTGTCCTTTCCCCCTTTTCTTCCCCTCCTCCATTTTTGGTTGGTTTTGGGGTGTCTGCTCAGAATAACAACAATGACCATGCATCGATGTCGGTGAGTATTCCTGCCTGGCTGTTATAACACTATGCTGCCATACACAGGCAGAGGGGAGATGTGAAGCATGCTAGTGTTTGACTGTAGACTCCACTACTTTAGTCTAGTTGATCTTTAGGACACCTGTGGTAACCCTTCACGCCACGCGGATGTGCGCGGTGTTCCATTCATAACACACACACACGCGTGGGTTTGGAGTTCCATGCATGTGCATTTACTGATCCACACTGCATTATGTCTAATTCCATTTATCATTGTATTTCTTAAAATGACATTTAGATGAATCTTGGTAACGTCCATAACGGTAAATCTCCCCACACACCTGTCTACCTCTATAAAACATCACTTAGTTTTTCATCTGTTACTTGTTTTATGCCATTAACATGCTAGTGGTGCATCCACCACCAACTGGCTGGGTTATTTCAACAACATCTTCTGTGCAAACGCCTAATCATTTTGTACAGTTTAAAGATTACAGTCAATGCAGTCACACATGTTGGGCTGCGTGCAGTCCCACATGTTGGGCTGCGTGCAGTCACACATGTTGGGCTGCGTGCAGTCCCACATGTTGGGCTGCGTGCAGTCACACATGTTGGGCTGCGTGCAGTCCCACATGTTGGGCTGCGTGCAGTCCCACATGTTGGGCTGCGAGCAGTCACACATGTTGGGCTGCGAGCAGTCACACATGTTGGGCTGCGTGCAGTCCCACATGTTGGGCTGCGTGCAGTCACACATGTTGGGCTGCGAGCAGTCACACATGTTGGGCTGCGAGCAGTCACACATGTTGGGCTGCGAGCAGTCACACATGTTGGGCTGCGTGCAGTCACACATGTTGGGCTGCGAGCAGTCACACATGTTGGGCTGCGAGCAGTCACACATGTTGGGCTGCGAGCAGTCACACATGTTGGGCTGCGTGCAGTCACACATGTTGGGCTGCGAGCAGTCACACATGTTGGGCTGCGTGCAGTCACACATGTTGGGCTGCGTGCAGTCACACATGTTGGGCTGCGTGCAGTCACACATGTTGGGCTGCGTGCAGTCACACATGTTGGGCTGCGAGCAGTCACACATGTTGGGCTGCGAGCAGTCACACATGTTGGGCTGCGAGCAGTCACACATGTTGGGCTGCGAGCAGTCACACATGTTGGGCTGCGAGCAGTCACACATGTTGGGCTGCGAGCGATGATGTATTTGCATCCCAAGGCACACGGTGGACCGATGCAGAAGATATGAATTTGCTTTTGCACATCATTTCCACATGGGCATAGTTGGTGCTGTCATTATTTCATCTTGGGTTATATTAGAGTGTTGACTGTTGAAGAGAATGTACAGCATCTGGCCAAGGAACCACAACGTAAGGCATCCGGTGCACTCTTTTGCCCTCATACGATGTCATGAGACAACTTTCTATCCAAACGGAAAAAGACACTGGTACAAGTGAATTCAATTCTTCAATAAATAAAAGTGTTTAAGCGTAAATGATAGTCAGTGAGACTAAACACCTAAAGACCAAAATGGCTGTGACAAGAACTGGCTCCTCCTCGCAGCTTGCTAGGAGGGCACCGAGACTAATTCATCCATTCAGTTTTACATCTTGAAGATGGCTGTAAATGTAAGACAACTTTAGCCTTTTCAGGTTGTTTGTGTAAAGTTCTTTGTCCACATCACATTGGATACAACGGCTAATCTCTCTTATCATGCATCGAAGCCATCCTCAAACCACTGTTTTTATTATCATCATCATCATCATCATCATCATCATCATCATCATCATCATCATCAAACAGATAAACATAAATACAGTTAAATGGTAGCATCTGTGCTGCTTGATTTGGTGAACTGACATGTCATGTAGATCATCTTCCTAATGTTACAGCTACACCTACCATAACGGTGTCTTAGTGTTAATGCATGGCCAACACAGTTCTCTCAATGCAGCAGGCCTAGTGTGGAAGTATACAGATACTTCCGTCAGCGGCCCTGCATGGAGTGAAGTATTGTCAGTGTGCCACATCTGTGTGTGAATGCTCTCTGAGTTAGCGAGCTGTCTACGCAGCAACTCTTATAGCACATGGACAGACCTTAGTATTCCTGCCACACCGTGTCCCTGCTCTCGGTCTGCCGGTACCGGTCAGCATGCAGGATGTTAAAGGGATGTTTTGGAGCTCAAAGAAAGGAAAGCCGCAGATGATTCTATTGGTTTTGTAACTAAAACCCGTGTGTGAAGGTGCCATCAGGGATTCCTGTTTTACTAGCAAACCATTTCTTAAAGAATCACTGATTGTCTCTTCAGTGTGCTCGGGTTTCTTCATGTAACTGTACATCAACAACATCACTGGCTGTGCATTCTCCTTGACATTGAGCTTACCACATCACCCCTGGGTCTTAGAGTTGTTGCATGAGTGTCTGTTGAGCTGCTGTTCTGTTTCTGGGTAGCACAGACACACACACACACACACACACACACACAGACACACACACACACACACACACACACACACACACACACACACACACACACACAGAAGCATTCACATCACTGTTAGTGTTTCTCACACTTGAGGAAAGGTTTAGCTGATGCAATGTGGATCATGTGCTTAAACACCTCAAGTGGTGGAAACGCTCACAATTCCTATTTACTTTGAAGTTGTAAACATGCCGTGGAGTTATGTGGAGTGTTCTGCATGCGTTAGTCTGTCTGTGTTTGTTGTCAAATGTGTGATGTTTTCCAAAGAACAACGTTTGTCAAATGAAAAGCATTGTATTGGCATTAAACCTTTTAAGTAACACATTGCATCATAATGGCCTGTTTCAGAAGATATCCACGGTAAGGTGGGAGTTGATGCCCTGTATAATGGATAAGTGCTGTGTGGGGCTTCCCATTCCAAAGTAGCTCTTTATCTGGCTTCATAGAGGCTTGGAAACATAGAACATAACTCAACAACACGCAAACCCGTCAGCTTGTATACCTTTTTGTCAAAGATTCTTTGTATGCACTTATTAATGCAATGACTTGTGGTAACAAACTATTCTTGACTTTAACTATAATCCACGACTGTTCTGTTAGAAATACACAAAACACATCCAATAAGAGAGACTAGATAATGGGTGTTTCTCAAGTTAAAGATGCTTCCTTGGTAGGATGGGTCCTGACATTCCTCTAGAAGAATTCAGTATCAAAGTACTAAAGTTGCAATGGCATTCAACAAGAAACCGTTACCACGTGTAGCACCAAACACACACATGCTCTGTCTTGGTGCTTTTGGGTCAATTATCCATCGTCATTGACTGTTGCACTTCTTCTCAACATAATGCAGAATCTTGAGAGGAACAACTGCTTTTAGGCTTCATGCATCCTTCTGTGTGCACTGAAGTATACATTAGGACACCCGGTGCAGAGACATGAGGGGTTTGCCTTCAGTGTTCAGTCTTGCTCTCAAGACAGACTGCGTATGATACAGTATTAGACTCTTTTCTTCTGAAGCCTTTACCATCAAACGTGTACTCATTATCTGTGCTTCTCATCCTAATATTACCCACCTCTCCATCTCCCCCTCCTCTCTTTCATCCTCCCATCCTCTGTCACCTTCCTTCTCCTCCTTCCTCCTGTGCATCTCCAGGGTAAAGTGGCCCAGACGGCGTGTATGTCAGCCTGCAAACATCTGTCCACGTCCCTGATGCAGATGCTGCTGGACACAGAACTCAAACAGATCAGCATGGGGGCCATTCAGCAATTCAACCTGGATGTCATCCAGTGTGAATGTAAGTATATGATCTAACATGAAATCCTTCAAAGTTGAATTAAGATCTTTTTTCACCATGGAAAAGTGAAACACACAGACAAACAAATATAGACACAATCTCATTTATATGCAAAATAAAACAATTCTGAAACGATTCAGTAAACCAACAGCTTCTCTTACATTTCAAATTCTACAATTCTTTTCATTAAGACTTTAGAGGACAAGGGAATACATAACTAATCAATCCTGGTCTTTATTGTTCACGGAACATATCACTTTTATCATTCATTTATTATTTTATTTTAAACTATTAATAATCATAAGTGGTATTGGCCTTGAAAGAACATGTGTTGGTCAGACTATATATATATTATCAAATCAATGCTTTCATTAGGGGAACGCTTCAATGTGTGGAAGAAACCTGTGGCATCCCATCGTCTATGTTATTACTTATTGTCCATCACAATGAAAGTGAAAGTTAGTCTGTTTTTTATCCCTTTTTTTATCTCGTGTTTTGTTGATGTGATTATATGTGGTCCCATCAATATAAAGCGTTCTTGTGTAGCACTGATTATCTGTAATCTGTGAAAGGTATTTGATATTTCTGCTTCCTCCAAGTGTTTGCCAGCTCAGAGCCGGTTCCTGGTTTTCAAGGCGACACGCTGCAGCTGGCCTTCATCGACCTGCGACAGGTAAACTATACACTGAGCTGGATTGAATTCATTCACTTATGATGTTTCTCTGTAGGAAGACAAAGCTTCATTTACTGCACCAACTATGATTTCATGGTAGTCATTTCATCAATGTGTGGATTTTCTCTGATTGGAGTAATAACAACCCTGGTGTTTGTTGCCATCTGTGTTGCGCTCAGTCTGCCGTCCTCAGGCTATATCCACTCGCATACGTTTCATTTTCAAAGGTGTAGCTAACTCCTAGCCTCTACACTACTCTGATACAGGACGTTTTAGTCTTCACCACTTAACAATGATGTTATGAGTGTTATAGTTAAAGGATTCCAGAACTGCCAGAAGAAGAACAGTTTTTTATATTTACTTAAAGTTTTACACCTCACGTTTTAACTCTCAGCTGTCCCGCATCTTACCTTTTACACCTCTCATCAACAATGTTGGGTTCAACGGGCCGTCTGTGTGTAACCTTTTCAACTTCCACATGTCCCTAAGTTCACCCGCTCAGGAAACATTCCTATAGCAACACACACGCACTCACCCCTGCCTGCCTTCTTGTTGTAAACACCAGTGGTATGTAAAGTGTTGCCGGCTCTCATTACCTCGTGTCTTCGCTGACCGGTTAATCTGAGCCTGAGGTGGAGGCTTGGTTCTGAATCCAGTCCAGGTCACCGCAGTACTCAAGACAAGAGAAGATAAACCAACCTTTCACATTAAAACATTAAGGCAATTCTGTTGTGCATTTCCCCAGCCTGCATCAGTTTGAAATCCTTACACAGGTTAGACACCGAGCGTTAGATGCATTTTAGGCATAAAGAGGAAGGTCTTAATCAGCCTAGTTAGAGCTCAGGCAAAGAGCCTCGACTGACGAGAAGGCGAGATCTGGATATGGAGTGCAATGTATGTTATAGTAAAGGCTTCTATTATGATGCAGCAAGTAGAGGACTAAGACATATCTTTGACTCTTCTTAATCTCTCAAGACATGAGTTTTGTCGAAACAATGCAACAGTTGTAAACTTATTAAAAGCTGTTATTAAAACAGTGAGCTGTAGATGTTCTATTTCTAATTCCTGCATATGAAGTAACGTTGTTTGGATTCTTTAGTGATCCCAGCCGTTCCCAGTGACCTGCTCTGTGTTGGGTCATGGGGCCTTTTCTACATTTATGCAACATCCATTTATGTTTCCAACCATACATCTGAGACTGTTACTAAAGTCGCTGATCCATCTTTGCAATATGTAAATCAAATATTGTCATTTTTTTCCGCAGCTTTTTGAACACAGATGAAACCCCATCATTTTGTTTGTCTTTGTATTGTATAGAAGATAACAGGTTCTAGGGTACACACTCCAATAAACACCACAAGATGGATCAACAAAAGCAACACAAATGGAAACACAAAGTGTCTTGTGCAACGTTACGATCTAATTCAGAAGTCCTTCATTCGTCCCACAGCGGGACATTTACATTGGTACACAAATGGGGACAGTGCAGATAAAAACACTAACTTATTAAATAAAGAAGCAAGCACATGTTAATACAATAACACATGTATAAGTACACATCCGATAGTAAAGATAACTTGCAGCATTATAAAAGTAATGAACATATAAAAGGAATGATCTAACAGTCCGTAACTAACAGCACCAAATGGTCAAAAGTCAATATTGTTGCTAAACCTCTACATATTTTCATAACCTGAAGTTAAAGTAAACTACAACTATAGTTTAATATTTGATTTTTATATTTGTTTTTTATTTGCATGTACAGCACTTTGGCTCGACCAAAAATCGTTTTTAAAATGTGCTATATAAATAAAAGCTGATCTGATTCGATACACTCGGGTTTTACTGAAGCAGTAAAGAGTGTGCTAAGAAACAAGACGTGCTTCTCAACTCCACTGGTTCCTCCGATGCAGCTCATGAGACGAGATGTGGCCATGTTCCTTTTATTCAGGCTGCTGGCTGACATGTTAATCCTAGCCCTAGGTGACGGCTTTGGAGGCTTCCACAGGCGGGTGACTCCGAGGTCAGCCTCTACTTTCCCTTTATCCCACGGCTCCTGATTCCATATCTATAACTGCTTTCAGATCCTTATCCTCCAGCCATTCAAGTGATTGAAAGTCAAACATGAGGGCGAGTGATGCTAAAAGGCTCGGCAAACAGATTTACGTGATAGTATTTGCTGTTGCCTGCAATATAGTTGATGTGCTTACTTAAAACAAATCTTATGAAGTATATTCAACACTTCAGTTATCAAATCACCTTTCATAAACAACATTACATTGCATGTCAAAAGTCTCGTCAACACAATGTGAAACTTATTTACACAGCATTTCCTTCAAGTGGCCACCTGTAACCTGTGCATGACCAATATCTGAGTTTGACTTCATGATATATAAAATCATTTTAGATGCTTTTTTAGGAAATTGAAATGCACTTCTATTATTATAATGCAGCTATTTACTTTGACCTGTACTTAATTGAACTTGTTTAATCTCAAATGCAATGTATAGAAAGGCAGTGAATGCAACTATACTGAGGGCTGGATGTTAAGATGATACCGTTATAGAGGCTAATGCGCTGCTGGTTGGGTATGTGCTTGTGATCAGGTGATCAGGTTAGCAAGGCTACAGTATGCATCATGTGCACAAAGCTGATTGAAAAGCATCTTATTGTCTGAGCGAAGGCTCTAACCAGCACGTACCTGCGCTCCTCTGGTCCTCAACAACACGTGAAGTAGCTAGGTCCAAGGGTTGGTGAGATGATACAAAGTCATATATTATATACACAGATAAAGAGATGTCTGTCCTTTTAGTTTGATCTCTATATGTGTGGTCATTGCGGAGACACACAGTACACTAATGCTTAATAACATATTGTTGTCAATAACATCAACAAGGACAACTATTAAGACAAGATACAAGGAAAACAGACATTTAACACGACATCACTGTCACTAAAGAGAAACATGCCCAAGACCCTCTAACATACATTTGATTTCTGATTTGAATCAGCCTGGATAACTTGTGACTTTGTGTTAAACGGGAAAATGTGACTTTAGTTGACTTTGTTGCTTTGGACAAAAATCATAGGAGGAGAATATATATATATATATATATATATATATATATATACATATATATATAATATATATACATATATATATATATATATACATATATGTATATATATATGTATATATCTGGTACATTCCCTTGTTCATAGCGTATCTCCTGAGGGTATAGGTCTGAATAAGTAGGAGTGCTGCTTGGCCCAATATCATGTAAATGGTTGGAGAAAGTTGTGAGTTACCTGTTTAACACACAATGCTTGCTAACAAGCTGGCAAGTGTTGACATTCCAACACGGACGAGCACACAGTGCCTCACACTGAGTGTGTTTGCATGCAGAGTCACACAGCAGCATGAATAGATGCAGACTTGACTCTAGGCAATGCAAAGTGTGGCGACGATGCCTTTGTGTGAGTGAAACGTGTTCCAGGCCTTTACAGATATCAACATAGAAATGTGATATATGAACTGATCTCTGTTGTTTGTTTTGGTTTTTATTGTGACCAACATCCACACTGAGCAGAATGTTTTACAGTGTACAAATCAGCTTGTCAGTACTCTCTGGTTGATATGTAATGGAGATATTTGTCTTTCTCTGCTTGCAAAGGCACACGCATACATGTACCGGGCAGTATGAGAGCAATCCAGCGGTCCATCGTTCCATTTATTTACAACCTCAATAACAACAAACCTATGTTTCCCCCCAATAAAAGGATAGTAGTCATATACTATAATAGTATGTCAATGTTGAAATGATGAAATCAAAAATGACTGTCTCTTACATGTCTGTTAGGGGCTGTGTTTACACTATTCACGGAGCTGCACACACGATACATATACATGCTTCTTAGTGTAAACATAGTGTAACAGTGATTTAGAGTGGTCTCACCTCTGGACTACCACTCTCTGATGACAATGTAATGGTGACAGAGATAATAGCATGTTCTACTTAACAATACTAGTCAATGAGACGATAGCATCTTATGGAACACATCCAAAGCCAAGCTTAATAAAGGGAAGGAAAGCAGAGAGGGATTTCTCCAATTTCAGAACGCCAACACTCATTGTTTGAAAGTCAAATGTGAAACCTGAGATTGTCCCAACAGTCAGTGTTCCTATCCTAATTGCTCATGCGACCTCTTCCAGTCATCGAGCAAAACGTAGATATGGACGACTGGCATCGCCACATGTCACCGTATTTGCCTATGGTTGTAAATAGGGCTAACATGCATCGGTGCATCCCTAATTTCAACCACTTGTGTCCGCAAGCCTCTTCATCCAAAGCTTAATGCAGATAGATATTGGGAGGGTGGATTCTGAATTTGAACATTCAACACCATGACCCTCAGTGATTTGTTTCCAGGAGAGGTCAACCTGTATGCAGTAAATGTGCACACACTCAGCCTTTCTCTTCATCTCTCTGATGCCAAAAGAATATGTCCCAGAAGTGTTTACTATATCAATGTTTTTATAACATGACCCAGCAGAATCTGGCGCATTTCCACTGCAGGGCCTCGCACGGTATAGTTAGGCCTCGGTAGGCCAGGCTCACTTTATGCTGCGTTACCATTACAGTTTAGTAGCTGGGGCAGTAACTATAGTAACGCAGTGTAGGCGGAGCCGTGACGTCATCTTCAATGCGAACCACAACATCAGCCGTTAGCTGACAAACTAGACAAAAGTTAAACAAGTACAAACCACAGACTGCCTGAGTCATGGTGAATACAGTCGCTGGCCGTTGTTGTGAGTGTGGACGGTCGGAGCATATACAACGTTAGCTTAGCCAATCTCCATTCAGAAAACACGCATTTTAAAAGGTTGTTCGCCTGCCGTCTGTCTGCAGACTTGTCAAAGCATTAATTCATGGTTTTTACTAACCGGTATCAGTATGTTGTTACTTCTGCATCATTTTGAAACGTGTATTACAATTAAATCACGGTCAAATATGTTCATCTTGTTGTAGTTGTAGCACCCTTGCCAGCGATTCTCTCTGACCATTCAGCAGTCGAGAGTGTTTACGTCACTAGTTTAGCATATTCAGCCCGGTTGTTGGCCCAGTAAGAACCTCGATTTTGGAGGGCCAGAAAAAAGGTGAAAAGGTAGCTCTGAGCCGGAACTACCCCTAGTGGAAAAGCAACACAAAAACGGGCCGGGTTTGGCACGGCACGCTTAACCCGTGCTACGCGCTGCAGAGGAAATGCGTAATTGAGTTTACACTGATTGTTGTCCTCACTGCATTTGAACTGCTCGTGCATGAGATCCCTAGTTGCTGTTGGATATTGAGGAACGGTTCTAAAGTGCAAACAGTAGTGTGCAGTGGGCTGCATTATGTCAACAACATCATTATTATCCAAGCATGAGTATGTCTGTAAGGTTTGCATTGATCTGGATGTAGTTCTAATGTAACATGACTTCAGCTCTTAGATCACTTATTCAGTTTGGTTTGGACATCTTTCTTTAACAGTTCTGATGATTCTTTGCAAAGTAAACAATCACATATCATTTGTTTACAAGACAACAGTTAATCCAGAAGATCTACACAAACTTTATTTGGACGTCAAACTGAAAGTGAGCATCATAATGCATCAGTCCTAGATGGGTACAGGCCCAGTAAATATAAAGACATTGGAGTAGAGGAATGCCGAGGTGTTGTTTTGTCAGAGCGTTAGTCTTGCACCCAAGATGTCTCCACCTCACTGCAGAATGTCCACAAAGCTCTCTTCATAGCGTGGTTGTAACCCATTGGAGTTTCCTTACCAATTAACATGACTTGTTGTGAGCTGTGGAGGGCTGAGTGAGATGGCTGCTGCTGCTGGCTCAGCACTTAGCTCCAGGTGAGAATAATGGCTTTGTTGCTAAGCCTCTCTCTGTGTGTCGCAGTCCGCTGCATAATGCTATTATCACTAAGCTGCTCTTTTAACGTGAGCCAACCACCCAGCTGCTTCACCCTATGACATTAGCATACACTGTGTGGGTGGGGCAGGGGGGGTCATCTCCATCAGGTTAACCAGGGGTCGTGGGGGGGTCATTTAAAATGTTCCTGTTTAGACTTAACACATCATTTTAAGCAGCAGAACCCCCTCCTCCCTTCTTCTCTCACTCTTCTGAGTGACGCAGTGACCCAAGATACGAAAGTGTTTGCCATCGTCACATTATCATCAGTGCATCACCGTGCCTCAAACGGCTAGAGTTAGCATACGTGTTGCTTTAGCAGAGCTCCTGTTCAGACTTCACAATTAGCTGATCGAGGAACTGTCAACCAAGGTTTAGACCTCTTCAATCCAACCTAGACTGCAGAGGGCCCAAATGAACACACTAACTCCAGCTGACCAATACTTATCAAGAATCACTAGCACTATGCTCTAGTGGACATGCAACACTGTGGGGACATGCAACACTGTGGGGACATGCAACACTGTGGGGACATGCAACACTGTGGGGACATGCAACACTGTGGGGACATGCAACACTGTGGGGACATGCGACACTGTGGGGACATGCGACACTGTGGGGACATGCAACACTGTGGGGACATGCAACACTGTGGGGACATCAACTGAATGGAGCTTTGAATCAGTGTATTCATAAAATGTTTTTGGTCAGATTGCCCTTTTTTGGAGATTGACCGTTTTGAAAGGGGAGATAAAGCGGAAGACTTGCTTAAGAGGAGCAGGTTGGATTCAAATGTGTGTCCGCTGCCGCAAAGAAAGAAAGAATAGAATAAAAATAACAGACGGTTCCAACGTTTTTTACGGTAGTGCAAATGCTATTTTTATGTTATGTAGAACTCACCATATTTGTCAATATTTGTATTATCTCTCATGGAGGGAGCATTTGACCACCTCCCAACAGTAATGGCTGAAACACTGAAGTCATTTATCCTGTATTCAAAAATGACTGATAACTTTCCGTTCAAACCGTCGCCCGCCACCAGCCTCAATCTGCTTCTGTTTCTGAAGTGGGCTTCTGTTCTGAGTGTTGTGTCTGCTTACAGCTCCTGGATCTGTTCATGGTGTGGGACTGGTCAACGTACCTGGCAGACTACGGCCAACCAACCTCCAAATATCTGAGAGTGAACCCAGCTACTGCCCTGGCTCTGCTGGAGAAGTGAGTCCACTCACTGCTGCCAACGTGTTTACACCATGGCAACACTTCTAAAAGGGCCCTTTCTAAGACCTTTGCTAAACACATGCAGATTTGAGATCAGAGGGATCAGAGGGATCTCCAGGAACAAGCATTGATTTATTGTAAAAACAGGTCCGAGATTATGAGTAGTATGGTTTTCTGGCTGCTCTCGTTGCTGAGGAAGCGTTCTGGTGTTCTCTTGGGGACATGTGATATACAGGCCTTTGGGAAAGAGCGATGGAGGAAACCAGTCTTGTGTTTTTCGGCTGAAACAAACCTCTCTAAGCATCGAGTGCTGTGTAACAGTCAGCATGCTCCACAAGGCTCAGTAAGGCTCAACCTACTGACCTTGCATCTTTTTCAAAGTAGATGGAAATAACGCTTTCTCAATATGAAACAACGTCATAGTTAAGCATAGCTGAGTAAATGTTAATTATCATTTCACCATGAATTTAAATATAATGAACTAAAAACCAATATGTACTCTAGCTTAATAGCTTGTTTTTCGTTTTTTTCACGTTTTGTCCATGAGTACAGTATTTGAGTAAATGTACTTTATTACTCTCCAACACTGTCAGAGGATACCAAATGTTCCTCTTGCTGCAGACCGCTGGAACGTTTTTCACTGACCGATGAAGAGAAGATGGAGCTTTATTCATCCCCGTAGGGAAATGCACGTCATAACAGCAACAGACCGAGAAGGAAACACATAACAAGAATTACAACAACAAAATAATAAGAAGAATAAACATGTATTCACATTATTTATAGAAATAACAAACATAATGTGAGTTAAACTGTGATCCAGTGAATGTAAATATATACAGAAATGTGAGCAGAACAGATATGTTGAATATATATATATATACACATTTAAGGTGCATACATAAACAATCCATATCATTTTTTTCCAAGCTATAGTAGACGTGATACAACTTCAGCGTTGTTAACATGGGGACGTCACCCAGAGCTACATTAATGCGGAAGTGGGCGTGGTTTAATCTAAACTGGGTTGGAAAAATGTAGTGAAAATTAAGTCAAACCAGCTTAACCAGAACATTTACTTATATAAGTTTGTTTTAGTGGGGGTGGTTATTGCCCTCTTTCCTTCAGATATGAAAAGGAAAAGATTAGGTGATGCGTTCCAGGCTTGCTTTTGGATGAATCCAAAACAGGTGTCATAGTTGTGATGTATGAGAACAGAAGGGAACAAAATCTACAAAATTGTTGGTATTCCTATTTTAAGGAGTGTTCAGTGAAAGTTGTTCCATTGTCTTTGATATGTTCAGCACTTCATTACAGTAATGCTTGCATGTCATTGATATGAATGTGCTTGAGATGTATTGGTGCTTTTCTGATCCTAAATATGTGTTCTCTGCTGTTTCTCTGCTGCTGCTCAGAGTCTACCGAGGGTAGGTGCCGCTTCCTCATGCTTTTCTTTGCTTGTCCCATGCATGCTCTGATCATCTCAACACTGTTTCCACCTCCTCCAGAATGAACTGTCTCCACTTTATAAACGCACAATAGTAGAGAGCTTTATTACGACTAAATGCCATTGATGAATATATAAGGCTCCTGATTGGGAGGAAACCCCACAACGACACGGTGACACACATGATTACAGAATGTTCTTTTATGAGTTACTCCACACCGGCACAGGCTGGGTAATCGCTCTCTAAAGAGTGAAGTTCAGCAGATGGATTTAATAACAGTTTAGCTTCTGAGTCCCCACTAAAGTCCTCAGCAGTCGTCCTGTGGTTCTAGTGCTCTGCTTCCACCGCTTGCTGCAGCCACACGAGGACGATAGCGGCCGCATCTGCTACAGTTCTCTATCAGATAGACGGTTCGGCCACACGAGGCCGACATGGAAATGCATAAAACGATAACGGGTCCCAAGGTGGTAGACCTGCGGACGAAGCGCTCTCGGGAGCCAAACGGCTCTGTGTCTATAACCATCATTTCCTGATAACGATGACGCAATAGCCCCGCCTCTCCTGCTCACCCCCGCGTCATTGCTGATGTTTTTTTCGAGCCAGGTCCCGGTATCTCTCAGGACAGTGCACCCAGCACGAGCTTCCAGCTAGATTTGACAGGACAGGAGACACGCAGCTCTGCATGACAACCTGCAGCTCTGCATGTCAACCTGCAGCTCTGCATGACAACCTGCAGCTCTGCATGTCAACCTGCAGCTCTGCATGACAACCTGCAGCTCTGCATGTCAACCTGCAGCTCTGCATGACAACCTGCAGCTCTGCATGTCAACCTGCAGCTCTGCATGACAACCTGCAGCTCTGCATGACAACCTGCAGCTCCGCATGTCAACCTGCAGCTCCGCATGTCAACCTGCAGCTCTGCATGACAACCTGCAGCTCCGCATGACAACCTGCAGCTCTGCATGACAACCTGCAGCTCTGCATGACAACCTGCAGCTCCGCATGTCAACCTGCAGCTCTGCATGACAACCTGCAGCTCCGCATGACAACCTGCAGCTCTGCATGACAACCTGCAGCTCTGCATGACAACCTGCAGCTCTGCATGACAACCTGCAGCTCTGCATGACAACCTGCAGCTCTGCATGACAACCTGCAGCTCTGCATGACAACCTGCAGCTCCGCCCGCTGTGATGGAGCGATGAGCGGAACAAAACACACACTTCAAGTTAAATCATCACCCTTAGCTATTTTAATGACCTCTCAAACTACCTAAACTAGTTGTAAACTAGTTTATTTTGACTGTCGGACCACTCATTACTGGATCAGCTGCTGCATGAGACCACGGACACTGACGGGCTGTCAGGAGAGGGGGAGGAAAAGAGAGGCTCCGTCCTCCGTCTATTATTCTTATATTATTATAGAGTCGTTATTCATTTGTTTTAAAGCTCAATAAATAACAAAGAAGACCTTTGACCTTTGGCACTTTTCTAATTTTGTCTGGAAGATTTAAACTTTAACGGACATGTTGACCAGCGAAACCCCACCTCTGCTGCTAAAGCCAGCGCGGAGAATAAACAGAAGGGCAACCATGGCAACCATGCATGCGGGAGAAGTCTTCTTCGCTGATTTTGGTGTATTTTGTGGCAGAAGTACAGCGCCACTTACAGGCCTGGCATATGTACTAGGCCTGACAGGCCTGCTAGAACTGTTTTAGGGAAGACAGCTTTTAGATGCGCAGCTCCTCTGTCTTGGAACAGTCTGCAAATTAAATGGAAACTGAGCAATCTGGTGCCACTACATGTTTTTAAAGCTCGGTCGGATGCTACTCAATCGGAAGCTGTTGGTACCTGCATGTGGATAGTTATTGTAAATTGTAATCCCTGTAATGATGCTGTAAGATGTCCCTTTTGTTGTTCTGTTTATGTTGTTATGTTTCATGTAGAACCTACTTGAGCAGGTCTCCCTTGAAAAAGAGATCAATGATCTCAATGGGATACACCTGGGTAAATAAAGGTTTGAAATGAAAACTACAGCGTCTCCTGCGGTGTCGAGCGGTCTCGTGTGGACGGACACGTTTCTGGTGCCTGTTGTGTGTGGACGAAAGATTTTGGCTCGTTTCCGTTATCGTCCTCGTGTGGCTGCAGCCTTAGTTTTTTCCCCAGTGTTTTGTCCACACTCGAATTTGACTGGCTACTTTCACACGTCCTAAACATCTGTCTGACTCGTCTCTTTGTCTTCCTCTCTGACAGGATGAAGGACACCAGTAAGAAGAACAACATCTTCTCTCAGTTCAGGAAGAACGACAGAGACAAACAGAAGCTGATAGAGACTGTGGTCAAACAGCTGAGGAGCCTGGTCAACGGCATGTCCTCCTAAACACACACACACACACACGAGTGACATGCATGCAGTCACATGCACACACTGAACTGCCAAGACACTCACTGAGGGAGGAGATGTTGGCACATGTAATGAAGTAATACCACACAACACACACATACAAACACACAAAAGGAACAGATAGACCGCTTACATACACACACTTTATGAAGGCCCAGCAGTACACACGCTGTACAAGGCATGCAGGGAACAGACTTTCAGCAAATACAGCACACACACACACACACACACACGCACGATCTCTCCTAACTGTTATACCTGACTGGATACTCAATGTAAATAACACACACACTACACATTTCACTGAACAGTAATATATGTAAATTGTTTGTAATGGCTATGATAAGACAAACTATGTTGTGTACCTTAATGAGAGAGAGATGATTGGAGCTGCAGATGGAGGCTCATAGAGGGAGGAAGTGACATCACAAAGTACTGGGACAATGAGCTGAAAGGGTCCACACCTTTCTCCACAAATGAGGGGATAAACGTTTCAGAAAGGTTTTCAGTCAACGTTCTCACACACATTCAGAATCACAACATGATTGTTAATCTACAGAAATCTGGATATCAGTAATATATATTTTATATATAAATAATATTCCCCTCATCCTCTACTCTTAGTATGGTAAACCACACTTACACTTTTTAACAATAAATAAATACAATACAAAAAAACACATAACTGCAGCGTGCGTGCGCGTGTGTGTGTGTGTGTGTGTGGAGCTCATGGATGGGTGGAGGAATGGATGATGACGTCTTGAGAGACTGATGTTCATGGAACGAGGGTAGTCATGGTGAACTCCTCGGTGGCTTTGCTTGTTTATCTGTCTTTAGACGTACTATAGACCATGTGAGCCAACGTCCTGACGCAGACACTGTGCTTGAACACAGCACATGGCAGAGAGCTGCAATGGGGCGGAAACATCTGGGTTTGGTCAGCAGAGGCTCCGAGGAGCTGGTATGGATGTTTGGTCATAGAATACACAATAGGGAGGGTTAGCATGCTGTGTTACCAACATCTGGGTTTACCATGCACTCAGTGTCTGCATGTGTTTGGTGTGAATGGAAAGCAAGGATGGGATTGGATCAGCCCGACATCATCTGAGAGTGTTGTCAGATCTCAGCCATGTGTCAACGGTCCTGGTAATAATACCAAATAAATCAGACGGCTAGCAAGCTTAAGTATTTAAGTGGCAGCTTTAATAAAGGAGTGGAGATGATGGCGTCCAACAATAAATAACATCCGCCGTCACATAATGACGTATCCTAAAGTCAGTGCATTGGTATACTCGTAGCACTGCGGTTGTCTTCTCCCAAGTCCTTTACATTCTCCTTTATATCTCTTATGACGTCATGCCATGTGTTGTCGTCAGAACACCACTCTTACCTTGTGTGTCAGAACTGTTCCTCAAGAGTCTTTCACGTTGTTTTCATTTGTTCCAGGTGTGAACACGTTTTATGGGACATCATGATCTACTTTCCTTTTGTTGAGGATTGTCCTGAGCTGAAGGAGATAATAAAGGAAACGTTGAAGCGTCTCTCATATCATCGAGATAATTCAATCAGCTCTTATCATGGCTGACCCTTTGGTTCTTCTGGGTTATCTCACTCCGGTAGCACCTTGCTAAGGGATAGGAACATGTTGTGTTGCAGGTGCACTTGCACAGGTCTCTGGTCAGATGTTGTCAGGTAGCACCTTGCTAAGGGATAGGAACATGTTGTGTTGCAGGTGCACTTGCACAGGTCTCTGGTCAGATGTTGTCAGGTAGCACCTTGCTAAGGGATAGGAACATGTTGTGTTGCAGGTGCACTTGCACAGGTCTCTGGTCAGATGTTGTCCAGACACAGAGCACATGTTACTACCAGCTGGAGATGAACATGTCAACGTCCTCCGACCGACTGCACCTCATGGTTGCATCTGATGAATGCGTCAGGTGACAGGGTGCCTCCCTCTGAGCGCTGATGGACTATATCTATGTTGTGTTGACTGCAGTTGTCTTACAACAAGCTCAAACTTCTTGAATCATGCTTACAAGAAAACAATATTATTGGTGATTTTATACAAAACATATTATATTTAACAGTTTTATTCTACATTCTTTCTTTTTGATCCTCAGGGTGAAATGAAATTTAAGAATCTCAAACCCACCGATATTCACAAAGCACAGCAATAAACAATTGGACGATGCTCATCTCAAACATGTTTATAATGAGACGGTTTATGTTTGGCTCTGTGCTCCACCTTCAGAAGGCGTGTTGCACTCAAACCGACTGAAGTGCTTTCTTTTTCTTTGCCTTTTTTAAAAGTTGCTTGTAAATGCCAATGTAAATATTGCATATTTTGTAAAGAAAAGATTAGGGCAGTCTGTCTGTCCGAACTGGAGGGTGACTGTGATGCAACGCCTACAGTACATATGTAATTAATAAGGGTTTGAATCTGCGTGTTCTGCTTCCATGGTGAACAGAGTGCCGTGTGAGGAGCTCAGTGACTTCTGTTGGTACCTTCTCTCCACATATGCATGGTTAAGATGTGAAAAATAAGATGATTTATTATGTTATATCTGTATAACATTTCATATTTAAATACAGCTAAAGATTTCTGCTCATGTTCTGATCATTATTTCCTCATTATCTGAGTAGGAAACTTCCAGGCAGCATAACTTTCCATACACAAACTGAGTTGTATATAAATGTAACAGGGCTGTACAAAGTGGTACAGTATGCTATGAGAATCAAGGAATTTAAATGAAAAGCCTGTTAATATAATGTATAAAGTGTCACCTAATCTCCTGTGAGAGAATACTGAAAGTGTCTGTGAATGTAATGGATTCAGATCCAACACACAACTCAATACTGAAAACATGCTTTGATCTGGAGCCTCTCTGCTATAATGGCACACACCAAGACTTTACAAAACACTGCTCGAATGCCAATGATTATTTCAATAGGAATATAAAATGTGCGATAGTTTTTCTTGCCTTCCACAGAAGTGGAGAGAGGGTGCATTTTGATATCCAAAGGAATCCTTGCTTTACCTTTGTCCTTGTTCTCAGTGAGGAGAGACAGAGTTTTCCTTCATGTGATGTTTTTATTTTGTGTGCTGTAATAAAAGGTGATTCAACAGGAACTCTGTGTGTGTCATTCCAGCAGTTGGTTACAAAGAGTAAACATCAGTTTAGGCTACATGACAGGAGAATAAAACAAATGCAGACCATTTCACTGTGTAGATAATGTTCCTTTCCTGTAGTGTGTTGTGTAGCTTGTTGTGCATGTTGTGTGTAAATGGTCTACAAAGGCTAAAATCCCTGTGTTCGCTTCAGAGGGAGTTTCTCTCACAAACATAGTGACAACACTATGTAACACTTGCACTCCTATTGGCTAGCGCTCCAACACATTGTACCTGACTGGCTAAGTAGCAGGACATCTCGAATGGCGCTTTTCCACTGCAGCAGTAGCACAGCTTTTCTTTGGCTCAGGGGCCTCATGTATAAAGCCTTGCTTAGGATTGACGTGGGAAGGTTGCTTACGTAGGACAAAGCAAATAAATACGCACAGACATTTTACGATTCATAAAAGACTGCGTACCGGTGCAGGACTTGCGTACAGCACATCCTATGCCGGTTTCCCTTTATAAATCACAATCAAGTCGAAATGCGGCGCAGCTTTTGTAACGCCCATATTTGCCTATAAATAGTCAAAGAAACGCCCATTCATTCATTCCTTCATTCTGACTGACTTTATGAAGAAGAGCAGGAAATGACAACAGAACAGCTAAAAAAGACGTCTCACACGTGTCAGATTTTGGTTCTTTTGGGGAGGTGGAGATAAATCATATTGTTTGGTGGATGCAGTTTGAACCAGAGTAGCAGCATGGAGGTCGGATCGTCACCAAAATAAATAAATAAGTGGTCCGAAAAAGGTTCATGACAAAAACATACACATAGCCTTCCTCAGGCAGTGTGTTTGTACCGGGGACAGGAGACTCCCCCTTGATGAGAAACTGTGGTGGTTTGTGTCCCAGCTGTCGATCAGCTGTGCGCTGCAACCTGTGCATCTCAACCCCCCCCCCCAGCAACCCTATATCCACCAGTTAAAGGAAATACAACTAATGTGTTATAGGGCTGCACGATTTTGGGGGAAAATCTAATTGTGATTTTTCTGACAAATATTGCGATTCGAATTGCGATATTTATTTTTAAGCGACCCAATGGAAGTTTATTGTAAAATGCGGCCATAACTCCGGCGAGGAAGGTCGTATCAACATACTCCTGTCTCTAGCACCCCCGCAGCCCGAGCTACGAGTGAAAGAACTAAACTTACATGAAACTTCCGTTGGGTTGCTTTAAAGTCAAGCTTCAGTTAAAGATTCACCCTTTTAGATGTAGAACATGTGATGGAGCATCACTGACCTGACTCAGATGGTTTGTTTCACCAAACTATCTAGGAAAGCTCCATTGGAAGCCATTTGGAAAGGGCAGGCACTTTCAAAAGCACTTGGCAGGTGATTGGATCAATCTGTCTATCACCTTCTATCATGGGCCACTTATGATTGATTAACAATGGCTGGTACATGTGGAGCACAGCACTTCTGATTGGTGTGGATGACTCACACAGGCATGAAAACGGGTCAGGGGTGAAAAAGGTGAGAAGGATATTATCCCTCTAGGGGGGTCCGGGGGCATGCTCCCCCGGGCATGCTCCCCCGGAAGAACATTTTGAATATTCCATATTTTAAAGCATCAATCTGATGCATTTTGAGATGCATTTTTTTGCCAACCTGGGGAGAGCTGGAGAAACTTAACTTCAGCCATGAGTCAAAAATATTATGGCCTCCTTATCAGGGATGCAAACTCATCAGGTATGGAAAAGGTGACAAGGACCCGAGCCCCCCGACCCCACGGAATATCGGCTTTAAAATGAGGAATAACAGAGGATTTTAGCAGTCAAAACAACTAAAGCAGCAGTGTTAATAATAACAGAAACGCTAAAGAGTCACATCTAATAAAAATATATAAAAGCATTTATTTTAATTGTGTAGCAGTCAGTTTATAATTTTGGCAGCACTGTTGAGCATTTTGAAAATCTATTGTCATGCCTCTGTGCAAGGCTTAGTCTTTCTATCTTTATGGCATCTGGTGTAAAGTAACTAAATTCATAAACTCAAGTACTATACCTGGGTACAATGTTGAGATACTTGTACTTTATTTAAGTATTTCAATGTTTTGCTACTTTGTTCTTCTTCTCCTCTACAGTTCAGAGGTAAATGGTGTACTTTGACTCCACTACATGTATTAATACCTTTAGTTACTTTACAGATGTGGATGAATGATGTGAAATATAATCAAGTCTTAAATCAGACTTTAGTTCCACCTGGAGTAAATCCACAAGCTACCCTGCAGAATACAAAGTCATTCAAACTAGCTGCACCTTTACCAGCTTTGAGAACACTTTCATGATCAATCATTATAAAACATATCATATATATTATTCTGAAATGGACCAATCTGCACAATGACTACTTTTACTGTCGCTACTTTCACTATATTTTGATGATAATACTTTTCTACTTTTACTTGAGGAACATTTTGAATGCAGGACTTTTACTGTGACAGAGTATTCCTACACTCTGGTACTTATACTTTTACTCAAGAACAAGATCTGAGTGGTTCTACTTTTACTCAAGTACAAGATCTGAGTATTTCTGCTTTTAATCAAGTACAATATCTGAGTACTTCTACTTTTAATCAAGTACAAGATCTGAGTACTTCTACTTGTACTCAAGTACAAGATCTGACTTTTACTCTAGTACAAGATCTGAGTGGTTCTACTTTTACTCAAGTACAAGATCTGAGTATTTCTGCTTTTAATCAAGTACAAGATCTGAGTACTTCTACTTTTAATCAAGTACAAGATCTGAGTACTTCTACTTTTACTCAAGTACAAGATCTGAGTACTTCTACTTTTACTCTAGTACAAGATCTGAGTGCTTCTACTTTTACTCTTTACCACCTCCGTTTATAGCCTATGAAAAAAAAACTATTAGAAAACGAAGGCTAAAGCTAACGTTAGCAGATAGTGACAATGTATGCTAGCTAGCTAGCTCAACGATAAAACTTTTCAGTGCACATCACGCTCTGCGCTCCGACAGGGAGCTCTGCTCTGAACACCTGAACGGCCCGTTCTAACAGCTGTTCACCAGCGGTCCAGTCTGTGCCACAGTGACTCCGGACCGCACAGTTAATATTAACGAACGCACCCGTAGGTAATGTGGCTGCTGAAGCTAGACCATCATCGCGGAGCAGCAGAGCCGACAGGCAGGAAGACTCGAGCACACAGCTTGCGCTGCATTATAATATATAAAAAAAGAACACCATGCGTGTCATGATGGCACATAACAGCTCGCGGCCGCAGATTACTCCGGGTCCCAGACCCATACCCCAAAAATATTTTTATTGCAGATCTACATGAATCACACAAACGACCTATTTTGGATTCAAAACGGCGAATTTCGCAGAAAGGTGAGTGATGTTCATGCCTGCACACAAGAAGAAAAAAAAAAAAAGTAAAAAAAAATCGCAGGCTTTGCGATTTGATAATCGCATCATCTCGAATCGCGATTTCGATTTAAAATCGATTAATTGTTCAGCCCTAATGTGTTCTGTACAATTGACCACATACGGTGTTCTTAGTTTCCATACCTCCTGTGTTTTACGAGCGACTTATCAAGTAGGCTATTGGCGAAAGGCATAAAACATGATTAAACATGATAGTATATAAAACCATGCTCGTATCTATACAACCTATAGGAATGCAAAACGGCGTCAGTTTAAAGTAATGCTGTCCTCCTGCTTACCGCATCATTTATGAGAATAGCCTACGCACTGAGCACAACAACGGGAGAGACAAGAAACTGCGACACTGTTGGCAGAAGGAAGAATGGAGAGAAATATGTGGAAATAATACCATAAATAAAATGTTACCTCTCATTTATCATATTATGAAGAATAAATGTTCACACATTGATTAAAGCCAATCTTAAAATGATTAAACAAACGCATGTTTGCGACTCCTCAGTGCACACAAAAACATAACTTGGAGAAATAAATAAATATGGAAATGTTATTGATCACCCCTCAATTTTGTTCTCTTGTTAAGAAATGTAGGCCTACGCAAGGGTTAGAGTTTGCGTGGAGGACCGCACATTTTCCCGTCAAGTTAGTATTTTATAAATCGCAAACAATGCGTAGTTCTGGCGTACGCCATCTTTTGAGCGTACGCACCGTTTATTAATGAGGCCCCTGGGCTACTTTTTCACATTTTTTCTGGCCCTCCAAAATCAAGGTTCTTACCGGGCCAACACCCGGAAAGAATATGCTAAACTAGTGATGTAAACACTCTCGACTTCTGAATGGTCAGAGAGAATCGCTGGCAAGGGGGCTACAACTACAACAAAATGAACATATTTGACCGTGATTGAATTGTAATACACGTTTCAAAATGATGCAAGTAACAACATACTGATACCGGTCTGCAGACAGACGGCAGGCGAAGAACCTTTTAAAATGTGTGTTTTCTGAATGGAGATCGGATCGATCAGGTTAAAGGAATGGTATGCTCATGACACTCATTTTTAAAAAATTATCATCCGATAAAACAGACCAGTCTCTGCCAGTCTCTCTTTTTTTTTTTTTAATCCGATGACATTATCAGTGATTTTAAACTGATTATATACCGAAATAACATCAACACTGTGGGCGCCGCCATTTCCCGGACGTGACGTAATCCATGCGTTTGGTTTTCGAAGACACGTTGATCTCCATGTTATTTACTGTAGTTTCTCTCTTCAAATATGCCTCACTGTATCGCGAAATATTGCCATAATTCGGATAGGAACAATCCACGGAATGCTCGGTTCCATCTGTTGCCAAAAGGTAAGCATAAGAAGTACATTCGGAGGCAGTGGCTAGCGAAATGTGGCCGGCCCGAACCGAGAGATTTACAGGCTCATGTATGCAGCGAACATTTCACATTTCCGGACGACTACTCTGAGAGTATGATCAAACATAACATGGGATTTAAAGAACAACCATTACTCAATTGAGATGCAGTACCATCGGTCTTTCTGGTGTCATCACCGACCAGGACACCAGTTCGGCCAGTAGAGAAATCGCCCTCTGCAAGTGTGAAGCGACGGAGGAGCAGAAGTAGTGCTCGGAGTAAGAATAAGGTATGTTATAGCGCATTTCCATTGCAGCGGCTAGCCCCGTTTTAACGTCCAGGCCAGGACAGTTTTTGGTGGCCTTTCCATATAGCGTAGTACCGACTAGTGTGTATTTCCCCCCAGTTTTTCCGGCCCCATAAAATCGTGATTCTATGGCCAGGGACAACGAAGCTGAGTATGCTAAACTATAGAGAGGGAATCGCTAGCAAGGGTGGTACTACATGCATACATATAGTATCTTATATCATCTTCCCATTATACACACATGCATTTCCAAACATTTGGACTACCTATGTTGCAAATGTATTATCTTTTCAATTTATACACGGCATCTATTGCACGTCTGTCCGTCCTGGGAGAGGGATCCCTCCTCTGTTGCTCTCCCTGAGGTTTCTCCCATGTTCCCTTTAAACTGGGGGTTTTCTTCGGAAGTTTTTCCTTGTACGATGTGAGGGTCTTAGGACAGAGGGTGTCGTATTGTCATACTGATATGTATGGCTGAATTCCCCCATCCAATCTCTTCACATTGGTCAAAACTTGTTCCTCTGCTGACGAGTCCGAACTGAAATACTCCACCATGTTTCCGTGTGTTGACAAAGTGAACGCATGGATGACGTCACGACCATCACGTGACTACTGAAAATGGCAAACATGGCGGCGGCCAGACGGAATATACAGGTCTTGATAAAAAAGAGCTATAAAATCATTATTTACCGGGGAATATCGCTGATTTCTTCAGGGTATGGTTTAAACATAACGTTTCACTAAATACTGAAGTTTTGATTAATTATCTAATGAGTGGACCATTCCTTTAAGCTAACGTTGTATATGCTCTGTCCACACTCACAACAACGGCCTACAGACATAAATAAACCAGCGACTGTATTGACCATGACACAGACAGTCTGTGGTTTGTACTTGTTTAACTTTTGTCTAGTTTCTGAACAGATATGAGGAGCTGTGAGCTCTGAGTGCTAAGAGCTAACAGCTAACGGCTGATGTTGTGGTTCTGTGGTTCTCATTTAAGATGACGTCACGGAAGTTTTACGCAGCATCGCTCCGCCTGCCGAACAGCCGATCGCCCCGCCTACACTGCGTTACTATAGTTACTGCCCCAGTTCATAAACTGTAATGTATATACGCAACATAAAGTGAGCCTGGCCTACCAAGGCCTAACCATACCATACTAAGCCGTGCTAGGTCCTGCAGTGGAAAAGCACCATAAGTGGTTGACCAATCACAACAGAGCCGGCCAGCTAACCAATCAGAGCAGACTGGGCTCTGGTTTTAGACAGAGGATGAAAAGAGGTGCTGCAGGACACGGCAGAGAGACTAAATACTGATATGAACCTGAAAATGAGCATTATCCAGCCTCTTTAAATGGTTCCTTATTGGTCATAATCGTTGCCACCAATAAAAACACAAATGTTGGTAACATATGACGCTGTTTGTCTGTGCATCTTGGAGCATGCAGCTGAACGAGGTGCTTCTCAGTTCGAGGACAGTAGACCTCTGGGGATCAGCGTGACTGCACCAATAACCATAAAACCGTACACCAGACTGGACATAGATACAGTATACAGTATCAATTAAAGCATTTCAATTGTAACTTAACCATCAGTGAGAAAGTATTTGTCCATTTCCACTCTGTTACGTGTTGTGTCTGTCGGTTTGCACAAATTGAGTGAGTCCATCAGTGTGCTCCAGTCCCATGTTTCCATTGGTCATGTTTTAATATTTCCGTACTGCTCCACAATTATAACAGAAGGCTGCATGTTCTACCACAGGGTTGCCCAACCGGTCGATCGCGGGGAGATTCCCAGTCGATCTCGAGATGTGTCCTGTGCCAGAATAATGCACTTGAACGCATCAAAGCTTTGTGATTGGCCGGCGTGACCCCATGTGTGGGGGCGTGGCTGGTGGGCAGTGGGCAGTGGGCACTATTCCGCTGACATTGTCCGTGTCAACACCAGGGGCCTCCTTTATAAAGGGATATACACTCAAAAAATGGCGTACGCCAGTTTCTACGCAATATTTGCGATTTTTATAAAATACTAACTTGACGGGAAAATGTGCGGTCCTCCACGCAAACTCTAACCCATGCGTACGCACTAAGCACAAAAACGAAGAATTCATTTTCAAACATTGATTAAAGCCAATCTTAAAATGATTTAATGAACGCCTGTTTGACACTCCTCAGTGCACACAAAAACATAACTTGGAGAAATAAATAAATACGGATATGTTATTTAAAACCACCTCGAAATGTTGTGTTAATGTTATGAAATGTTTTCTCATAAATGATGTGGTAAGCAGAAGGACAGAATTACATCTAAACTGACGCCGTTTTGAATTTCTATAGGTTGTAGATACGAGCATGGTTTTATATACTATCACGTTTAATCGTGTTTTATGCCGTTTGCCAAGACTTGATAAGTCGCTCGTAAAACACAGGAGGTATAGAAGCTAAGAACACCATATGTGGTCAATTGTACAGCTATTATAACACAACACATTAGTTGTATTTCCTTTAACTGGTGGATATAGAGTTGCTGCGGGGGGCGGGGGGGGGGGGGGGGGGGGGGGTTGAGACACACAGGCTGCAGTGGAGACAGCTGATCGACAGCTGGGACACAAACCACCAAATACAAAAACATAATTCAGATCCAGTCGTCATGACTCCACTCCGGAGGGATTCCCCGATCACTTCTTACAGTTTCTCATCAAGGGGGGGGGTCTCCTGTCCCCGGTACAAACACACTGCCTGAGGAAGGTTATAGGCTATGTGTATTTTTTTTTGTCATGAACCTTTTTCGGACCACTTATTTATTTATTTTGGTGACGATCCGACCTCCATGCTGCTACTCTGTTCAAACTGCATCCACCAAACAATAGGATTTATCTCCACCTCCCCAAAATAACCAAAATCTGACACGGTGTGAGACGTCTTCTTTAGCTGTTCTGTCCTCATTTCCTGCTCTTCTTCATAAAGTCAGTCAGGATGAATGAATGGGCGTTTCTTTGACTATTTATAGGCACATATGGGCGTTACGTGAAGCCCGCAAAAGCTGCACCGCATTTCGAGTCGATTGTGATTTATAAAGGGAAACCGGCGTAGGAAGTGCTGTACGCACTTTCCTCGCTGGTACGCAATGTTTGGTGAATCGTAAAATGTCGGAACATTTCTGTACCTATTTTTTACGTAAGCAACCTTCCCACGTGAATCCTACGCACAGCGTTATAAATGAGGCCCCAGGAGTGACAGTCCGCAATTATGGCAGAAGCAAAAAAAAACAAAATATGGTGGGAGTGGGAGGATGATTATTTCTGTATCTATTCCAATTCAAAGTCCATCTGTCTCGTCTGCAATGCGAGCGTGGCTTTATCGAAGAAGGGTAATTTAGGAGCGGCATTTCAAAACAGTGCACAAACGTTACGAGGCGGAATTCCCTCCTAATTCTGCCCTACGCTCCAAAAGGGGAGGGGCCTGAGAGGACAGCTAAATGCACAGCAGTGCATTTTCACTAGGCCCAACAACAAGAGCAAGGCTGCTCCAGAGCATCTTATCGTGTCAGTCACGTTCTTGAGAAACACATGAAGTCTTTCAAAGACGGTGAAGTTGTGAAAGAAGCATTCCTGGAGGTTGCGACGCGCTTTTTGGGGACAGTAAAAATAACAGAAGCATTTCAACAGGTTTTTGATATAATAAAAACTCAAGTTAGATACCGTTATTAATCAGCTGTAAGTTTTAGTTTGTTTGAACTTATTCATTATAATTATTGTACAAAATGGTATAAGAATGCAAACTTAAATTGATTATAGTCTATTATCAATTCAGGTTAAGAAACTAGTGTTGCTTGCATCCTATTTTAAAAGGCATTTATTTTTATAATCTACTAAAATGCAACAAAAAAGGGTTTGATTCTATTAATTTTGTCTTTTTTATTGCACTTTGGCAGCAGATTCCTGAGTAGCTTCAGATCTCAGTTGTCTTATTAGTAAGCCTCATTTATACTTTTGTAGCAACACTATTTTTATATAATGGCAAAGAAAGGGTTCAGAGTATTCATATGTGGCAGCACTGTTCAATGTTTCTTGAAAACATTACCCACTGTAGTGACGTGAGAATAAACTCCAACTCTGTATCAACAACACTGTTGTGTAACTTCAGTTAAATACTTGTATGTGTGTAGATTAGAAAGAGGTAAGATAAAGGATCTGCAGTATTTTATGAAGTATTAATCGTACAAAGGTCAGTTTTATACAAGTAGAAGTGTGTATTTACCTGGTAGTAGGCTGTCAGTAATGGCTACGCCTCTCTATTTGGACTGGCAACTTTAAAAGTAGCTCTCGGTTCAAAAAAGGTTGGGCACCCCTGGGCTACCATATGGTCAGTTTTTTTAAAAGGTCCAGTTTTCGACTTGAAATTAAACAGTGATTTACACTGTTGAGAGGTGGAGTTCTATACATCAGTGGTTCACCGGTTGCCATGGCACTGGGAGGGGCACAACAGACTTAACACTGCCCATGTGAAAGAACACCCAACAGATACACTTCTGTGACGCTCTCACATGTAGTGCAGCATGTTTGTTTTCCAGACACATATCCAACCTTTGATAAACAATGTTACCACAGTTGTTATCCAATCAGCTGGTTTCTACACAACCCAACCTGTTGTATAGCTTTGAGGTAAAGGAGATAACTGTTTCTTTAAAGCCACTGAGTGAAACAAATAAGAGATGTCAACATTCACTGTCTCCTTGCAGCTACTCTCCCCCCCCCCCCCTCTCTCTCACTCACACAAAGACAGTGGCGTGCGTCACTTGTCCTGTGAAGGTTTCCGTCACCTTGTCTTCCCCTCGCAGCTCGATGTGTCCCACCACACTCTAACTGGGAAACAGAGTGAACTTTGGCCCGGGTCAGCGCCTGAGGCGAGGATCCCTGTCGGGTAATGTTTTTTACCGCACTACATTTATGTATACAAATTATCAATGCTTATATTTTGTTACGTATGCACATTTTAATTATTATACTCATGTTTTAGAATTTTAAATACTGTACTTCTGTTTATAATTGAGTATTTGTACTGCTACTTCTCACCACTGCCCTTTAACCTTTTGCTTATACCCATGACGCCGACAGCTAAGAGAGTCTCCATGTTCATCACTAATAATCCAACTTGTCATCATGGTGTCAACCTCTCCCAGGAGGAGTCTTCTGATGCAGACATCGTGGGAAGCCTGAACCTGATTCATAATAAAGTTATAGCGTAAAGCACGTCAAGGATTCTCTTCAAAAGCAATGTATAGACTCTATATTGTTTTTGTATGAGTGTACACTTATGACCCACTAGAAGTGTGTGTCTGCAGTATAAAAACGAATTCAGGCGACCTTTCACCTCCACTTAATTAAATGCATGGTTGCAAGATAAAAATGTGAGTTAATTGATTTAGGTAAACATTTTAAGTTGCAAACATTAATTTATAAGTTGTGTTGACCTAATAATGTTGGTAATTACATCAACTTAATAGCGTGTGTAATTTGAACTGTTCTACACTTTGAGTTAAGGATTTCAAGTCTACTCCCACTTAACGTGCCGGGACAAGTTCCCACAGTTAAGACAAATAGAAATATACAAAGGACATTTTAAGGTGAGTGTCATATGAAGCTTAGCGCAAGTTCAGACAGGAAGACCTAACACTCCGTATTGCGCGTCATGGCAATACTTGCTCCCTGCATCTAAATGACAGGGAGCGCCTCTCCTCAGCTAAACCTATCACGCCCCTTCATTACAGGGCTAATCATCGCACCTGTTAACCCCTCTATATATGCTCTCCCCTGTTCTATCAGCTGTCTTCCAGGTGTCAACGCGCAAAGCTGGTAGTTTATACTCCTCTTACGCCTTTAAACACTGGATACAAAAAACAAAACAAACGCTCAAACATGCCTAATTCAGACTCTTCAGAGGACTTACCTTTTTCGAAGGATCTCGATCCCATCTCCGATACCCTTTCAGAGGCAGCATCCAACTCTGTAACTCATCGTCGCTCCAGCTCCCGTCTGAGCGCCCGCAGCGGCTCTCGCTCAGCAGAAGCAGAATTCCTCATCGCCCACCTCCAGAAGCAGGGCATCACCCCAGCCCCAGATCTCCTGCTGTCTCAGCTCCGTGATCTGGCGGACCAAGCCTCCGGCGCGGTCTCTCAACCCAGGCCAGCAGCCCCAGCCAGCCCCCCCGGAAGAGGGCGAGGGCGCGCTCGCGGCCGCGGGGGCAAAAGGCTTAAAAAAGCGAGTCCTCCAGGAGCTCGCCCGGCCAAAAAATCCCACACTCTCCAGGTTCACTCCAGCGGGGCTCAGCAGCCCAGCACCGCTCAGCCCGGGAGCTCCGGCACTCAGCCCCCGTTCGACAGTAGACTAGCCAATACGCTGCAATCTTTGGCAAGCTCCATGCTATTAATAGACGCTCGCCTCCAGTCCATGGAGAAAAATCAGGCCGGAGCTTCAACCTCTCTGGCGGCCCCGCCGGGCCAGGATTTTACAACCGGCGCGATAGCTCCCGTTTACACCCTGACTTCCGCCCTCCCGGCTCCTCTCTCAGGTAGGCCCTATATCCCCCAAGCCGCTAACATCTCCTCACGGCTCAGGGCAAAAATCCTTGACGGGAAAGACATCAATTTGGTCAGCCTCATCCTGCCTTCCCCGGAGTGCGACAAAGCCATCGCCACGGGAGGAAGCATTACTGCGGTATTTAAATCCGCAGACCCCCGGCTCCTCAAAGACCTTTCGATAGGACAATTTCTGGTAGCATTCAGCATTTTCCGCGATGTTCTCTGCACAGTTTACCCTGGAAGGAGAGCGGAATTAGACGCCTATTTGGCCATGATCGGAGATCTTCACTTAAAATATGGGAAACTAGTTTTCTATCAATACCACAAAAGCTTCTCCAGCAAAGCAGCGCTACACTTAGCTCATAGCAACATCCGCCTGGACTGGTCCGTGCTGGATACCGAGCTGCTCGTTATGGCTACCGGCGGGCAACAGGTAGTTTCATGCATTAGCTGTGGAGCGCAGGGCCACACCTCTCCGCTCTGCCCTTCAGTACCTCTCTCCGGGTCTAGCGTTTTCCCCACGCAGTATCCTGGGAACATCAAAACAAACCGTCAGTACGTGCAGGGAGGCCCACCCGAGGTCAGTCTGCCCCAGGCGCCGGCTCATTTTCCCGCGCCAGAATCAACGTGGTGGAAAAACCTTTTAAAACATCACCCATCGACTCCCATTAACACCACACATTTAGCAGCTGCACTTTCGACTCACCCAAATCCCGTGTTCGTTGACTATCTGCTGTCAGGGCTCTCTCAAGGGTTCAGGGTAGGGGTTCTCTCTCCCCCCTCAGTGACTCTAGTGGCAAAAAACATGCAGTCAGCCGCCAAAGAACCCACTATAGTCTCTCAGCTCATAAAAAAAGAGCTCAACAAAGGATATTTAATCGGTCCTTTCCAGTCCTCTCCGTTCCCGGTGTTCCGAACAAGCCCAATAGGGGTCGCTACACGCAAATATTCCGAGAAGAAAAGGCTCATCTTCGATCTGTCCGCTCCTCGCGCTGGGCCGTTCTGCAGCATCAATAGCCTTATTCCCCCCGAGTATTTTTCACTTCACTACGCTTCAGTCGATAATGCCATTAAGCTTATCAAATTTGCAGGGCAAGGAGCGTGGCTCTCCAAAGCGGATATCACGGACGCATTCAAAATAATTCCCATTCACCCATCTCAGTGGCACATGTTCGGTATCAGGTGGGAATCAAAATTCTACTTTGCTGTCCGCCTAACCTTCGGGTGCAGAAGTAGCCCCTGTATCTTTAATTCTTTTTCCGAAGCCCTCTGCTGGATCCTCCTGAACGTCGTTAGAATCCCCTCCGTTCTTCACTTATTGGACGACTTCCTCCTCATAGATCCCCCTCGGGACAACTCAGGCGACTCTTTAGCAAAACTCCAAACATGCTTTCAGGAGTTAGGTGTTCCCCTCTCAGTAGAGAAAACGCTAGGCCCCAACACACGCCTGGGCTTTTTAGGCATTACACTCGACTCCGTAGACATGGAAGCATCTCTCCCCACGGACAAACTGCAGCGCATTCGCGACATCTCAAAAGCCTTCTGCGAGCAACAAGTTATCACCAAGCAGCAGCTTCTCTCCTTGCTCGGGCACCTCAATTTCGCCATGCGTATCATCCCTCAGGGGCGCTCTTTTATCTCCCGGCTCCTGGATACAGCGTCGGCTGCAGAAAACCTCCATGACCACGTCTTCCTAGACGAAGGCTGCCGCTCTGACCTACGATTTTGGTCCCTCCTGCTCGCACACTGGAATGGCGTCACCTTCTTCTACGACGACCTCATGTACTCCTCCGACTCCATGAGATTCTTCACGGACGCTGCCCCATCCGTGGGTTTTGGGGGGTTTTTTCAGGGAGAGTGGTTCGCAGGCTCGTGGCCTCCGACATTTCCCAGCCATGCCTCTTCCTCCGCTCTGCATGAGATCTTTCCGATCGCTGTTGCCTGCCACGTGTGGGGGCACCTCTGGCCCCGGAAGCGGATCTCAGTACTCTGCGACAACCAATCAGTGGTCGGGATTATTAACAAAGCACGCTCCCCGTGCCGTGACATCATGCCGTTCATGAGAAGCATCACGTGGTCTTCCATCACCCACAATTTCCTCATCTCCGCACGTCACGTTCCCGGCCACCTTAACCCAGTGGCTGATTCCCTCTCTCGCTTCCAATTTCAGAAGTTCCGGAATCTCTGCCCAGGAGCCAGCGCTCAACCCGTCAAGATTCCTCCCCTGCACCTCCTCTCTCTCTCCTAGATAGTAGCCCCCTAGAAAGGCACCTCGAATCAGCCAGATTCTTCATGAGGAAAGGCTTAGCCACTTCCACCCTTAAAACATACGATTTCGCTTGGAGAACGTTTGCGATGTTTTGCTTTTCCTTAGGCATCACTCTTAAACCCGTTCTCATCTCCACCGTGTGTGCCTTCATGTGCTACTGCGCCACTGATCGCCACCTCAAACCTCAATACATCCGGGGCGGGAATCCAGTTTAACGTTCGCTGTTCCGATCCCGGCTTTCCCAGCCTGTTCACAAACCAGTCTGTCAAACTCGTCCTCAAAGGTCTCATTAAAACTTACCCCCCCGTTTCAGACCGGAGACGCCCTATTACACTCTCCACTTTACACCTCATGCTCTCCAAGCTTAGAAGCGGGGTATTCTCCCCTTATATCGATGCTCTACTCGACGCTCTATTTCTCCTAGCTTTTTATGCCTTTCTTAGACCAGGCGAATTTACCACCGCTTCCCTCACTTTCAATTCCAATAGAGACGTCAGCTTTTCTGACTTATCCTTTCACGCCAGCCATCTTAGTTTATATCTTAAACACTCCAAATGCGGCGGCGCCTGCTCCGTCATCGCCGCCCGCATCGATTCTCAATTCTGCCCTTATAAAGCCATGATCAAGTTTCTACGGCTTAGACCTACCTCGAACCCCCTCTCGCCATTATTCCTCATCTCAGGGAATTTTCCTTTAACACAAAGACAGTTCAACATCTATTTAAAACAAGTCCTCATTAAATCCGGGTTATCACCCCTTCTACACACGGGGCACTCCTTCAGAATAGGCGCAGCTACTTCCGCTGCCAATCAAGGCGTCTCGTCCTCATCCCTGCAACAACTCGGACGGTGGTCCTCCTCCGCTTTCTCATCCTACATCCGCCCTGACCTCAATGCCGTGCTGGCTATCCAAAGGTCTCTCCAACCTTAAACAAATTGGTACGTATGCATATAACTGGTGGTGGTTCTTAGCATGTCAGCACGTATGTTGCCCTACGGCTCATGTTCAATTCTGTTATTTAAACCTGCATGTCCAGGCTGTAAAACCTTCGGGTTGTATAATGTGTCCCTGCTAAAGCAGGTTGCCCCGCAAAAAATGTTCGGGAAGCCTCGCACGTTCCGGGCACCCGGGGCACTGGTCGGGTCGCTCGGTGCGTCCGGGTAGTCCCCGCTCACCCGGGATGCCCCGTACGTCCGGGACGCCCTGTACGGCCAGGATGCCCCCTCCGGGATGCCCCGTACGTCCGGGAAGCCCTGTGTGGATGCCCTGTACGATCCAGGATGCCCTGTACGGCCAGGAAGCCCCGTATGTCCGGGTTGCCCTGTATGTCCAGGATGCCCCGTTCTTCCGGGAAGCCCCGTATGTCCGGGTCGTGAAACCTCCGGTCCGTATTATGTTTCCCTGCTAAAGTCAGGTTACCCCGCACATTCGGGAAGCCTCGCACGTTCCTCGGTGCGTCCGGGTAGTCCCCGCTCACCCGGGATGCCCCGTACGTCCGGGACGCCCTGTACGGCCAGGATGCCCCCTCCGGGATGCCCCGTACTTCCGGGACGCCCTGTATGTCCAGGAAGCCCCCTCCGGGTTGCCCCGTCTGTCCGGGATGCCCCGTACGGCCGGGAAGCCCTGTACGTCCAGGAAGGATACCCGGGAGGCATCAGTCACTTATATCCTCACATGTATTAACCTCCTTTTCATCCATAGATTTCCGCCGCATCCCGCAAGGTAAGATTCACATTCAGTACTTCATCCTGCATTCTTTTGGGGGTTCATCGGAAATGGTTCTTCCCTTCCCGATTGATATCCTACTAAAACTTGGGCCTAATCGCCAAAACAACATTCATTCATTTGTGATGAACTGTCATCATTATGTTCCATTGATATAATGTGACCGATAATAAATATGTATTCCATACATCATGTCTCTCCTGATTGAAATGAAGCTTAGCGCAAGTTCAGACAGGAAGACCTAACACTCCGTATTGCGCGTCATGGCAATACTTGCTCCCTGCATCTAAATGACAGGGAGCGCCTCTCCTCAGCTAAACCTATCACGCCCCTTCATTACAGGGCTAATCATCGCACCTGTTAACCCCTCTATATATGCTCTCCCCTGTTCTATCAGCTGTCTTCCAGGTGTCAACGCGCAACCCTCCTCCACCCCTTCGCCTCCTGCTTCCAACTCAGGGCCAAGCTTAACCTTCTCCCTTCCAACCGGACCTAACCACTTATAACCACCACCAGTGTCTAGACCCAGGGGGGTTCATCGGAAATGGTTCTTCCCTTCCCGATTGATATCCTACTAAAACTTGGGCCTAATCGCCAAAACAACATTCATTCATTTGTGATGAACTGTCATCATTATGTTCCATTGATATAATGTGACCGATAATAAATATGTATTCCATACATCATGTCTCTCCTGATTGAACTGTTGTCATGTAAATACAGCAGATAGCCTTGTAGTTGCACTGTATGGCAAATTGCTGTTTGATCAACATTAGCAGCCTTTGAACTGTGAATAGTTCTGTGAGAGGATACAAAGTATAGAGGCTACTGTGAGAGTACAAATACTTTGGTTACTATTGTGATATCGCTTTTTATTCAAAATGAATCTCGGTGAAGCAGATCAAGGATGCTTCTTGAGGTAGGATCGTTATTTATATTCATTTAGGTCATTTCTCTTTTTTTCCTTTTTCAAAAATAGCACAATACAATTGAAGTACGCAGAGAACTATAGCCATCCGCTGCCTTGTCGTGTACCTTGGAGAAAAGGAAGAGGACCTTTTCAAGGAGTTTACCGACGTAATTAAAAATCTTGAAATAAAATAAAATCCACGGGCCCAGTGACATAGGACAAAAGCACTGCTCTCTGTCAGCTACACTTTGAAGCATATTGCACTTTTGGCCACACCCCAATCAATAATATCTTAGCAACATTCAGCATGGATAGGTGTTCACAGCAATGGCATGGGAAAAGGATTGTGTAACATTTGAAAAGTGGCTTCTGCTCTTCTGCTCCAGTTAAAATATTGTATGGAACCTGCTAAACAGATGAGAAGATACACTAACACTTGCACGGTTGTGATTGACAAAATCTGTCCACATGCATTCAAACATAGGCAATGTACTCAAAAGCACCTCTATGTGTCTTCAGGACCACATTGCCATGATGATGCTGTTGATATATTGTAATTTTAAAGGTGTCTATTACCATCTGGCCGGGGACAACAGCTGGAAATTAGCCATGTCGGCTAAAGCTGCTCCATTTACTGTTTTTGTGACAGTTCATCGATGGGGACTGTCCACAACACTATAAACTAAACATTATTACATTACATTGCATTTAGCTGACGCTTTTATCCAAAGCGACTTACAATAAGTACATTCGACCAGGAAGACACAACCTTGAGGAAAACAGAATCATATAAGAACATCAGGTTTCAAAGAGCCAATCGTTTCAAGTGCTACTCAACTGGCTTTAGATAAGCCAGTCCTTTATTAGTATATAAGTGCTCTGTTAGCAGTTCTTTGTTAGTCATTCTATCGCTCGAAGTGGAGTCGAAAGAGATGAGTTTTCAGTCTGCGCCGGAAGGTGTGTAAGCTTTCTGCGGTCCTGATTTCAATGGGGAGCTCATTCCACCATTTTGGAGCCAGGATAGCAAACCCACGTGTTTTTGCTGATGGGAACTTGGGTCCCCCTCGCAGCGAGGGTGCAGCGAGTCGTTTGGTTGATGCAGAGCGTAGTGCACGTGCTGGGGTGTACGGTTTAACCATGTCCTGGATGTGGGAAAATGTTGGAAGGTTGAAGACCAGACGAGCCGCTGCATTCTGGATGAGCTGCAGAGGTCGGATGGCACATGCAGGTAGACCAGCCAGGAGGGAGTTGCAGTAGTCTAGGCGTGAGGTGACGAGAGCCTGGACCAGAACCTGCGTCGATTTCTGGGTCAGCTGTGGGCGTATCTTCCTGATGTTGAAAAGCGTGTATCTGCAGCAGCGGGTTGTAGCAGCGATGTTTGCAGTAAACGACAGGTTGTTATCTAGGATAACACCCAGATTCCTTGCAGTCTGAGTCGGGGAAACAACAGAGGGGCCGATGTTGATAGTTAGGTCAAGAGAGGGACAATCTTTTCCCGGAAGGAAAAGCACTTCAGTTTTGTCAAGGTTGAGCTTGAGATGATGAGCGGACATCCACTGAGAGATGTCAGCTAAACAAGCAGAGATGCGTGCGACGACCTGGGTCTCTGAGCGGGGAAAGGACAGAATTAATTGGGTGTCGTCAGCGTAGCAGTGGTATGAAAAACCATGCGGGCTAATGACAGATCCGAGCGAGTTTGTGTACAGGGAGAAGAGGAGAGGACCAAGAACAGAGCCCTGAGGGACCCCTGTAGTTAATTGACAAGGGTCGGACTCAGACCCTCTCCAAGTAACCCTGTAGGTGCGGTCTTTGAGGTATGAGGTGAGGAGGGAAAGTGCAGAGCCTATTATTTAATGTGCTTCAAAAGGACATGCATATCGCCTTCATCAGTGACCGGTCCACCCCAGGATCTGACCACACGATGGCAGCCATCTTGGTCGAGGGAAACAAATGAAAGCGCATTCTGCGTTAAATGTGTTCATACTGTTTGAAATAATGACTGTCGGCAGTGTAAACATCTTTGTTACATCTTTTGTAAAATGGATGTGTGTGATGTGCAGACTGGTGGCCATTGAGAGTTTGTTTCTGTAGTTTTACAAAAACTTTACAGATTTTACATATTTGCCACTGGTTTTAAATATGCAAAGGCCTTTAACTTCGATATGATGGCAGCATTTATTTGCTGTGTCCCCATTTCCCTTGGTAATATGGCTAATGTGGTTATTTATTATTTGTGGGGCAATTTAAATTTGTGTTATTTATCTTTTTTTTCAAGATTTAAATGAAGCTCAGCGAAAGTTCTTTCAGGAAGAATGGGTGTATATACATTCACTCAGCAGCTGCATATAATCAGCTCATCACAGGCGTTCTCTTTAACCTATTACATTTCACCTCATTCTCCAGCAGCCAATCAACGTGCTGCAAACAAACTATAAAATGGTTCTCCTCTCTCCTGCAGTCAGCTGTGATTTCAGGTGTTCATGCAAGTAGTAGTACTAATGCCGCTTTTGTCTCATTAGTATGCATGCGAAAGTGACAGGTGGACACGCCCCCAATTATGCAAATGAGCTAAGTCCGCCTCCCATTGGCCAATGAGCTAAGTCCCGCCTCCCATTGTCCCGCCTCCAATTCTTTGATGTGTGTGTTATCAGATTGGAGTGAAAAGCCCCCCCCCGGCGTAGTTCTTTGATGTATTGATTAAGACAGTCTCTTTTGAAGTTAAGTTATTTGACCTCTGCCCCTCAGAGTTGAGTAATTAGCCTTGTAATCAGATAGGAGTGAAATGCCCCCCGGTGTAGTGCCTTTGTTGTACAGTTCTTTGATGTATTGATTAAGCCAGTCTCTCTGATCCCTGCCCCTCAGAGTTGAGTAATTAGCCTTGTGATCAGATTGGAGTGAAAAGCCCCAGGGCGTAGTGCCTTTGTTGTATAGTTCTTTGATGTATTGATTAAGCCAGTCTCTCTGACCCCTGCCCCTCAGAGTTGAGTAATTAGCCTTTGATGTTTGCCCTTTGATGTGATGTGTTATAACAGGCAGGTGTGATTTCACACTGGTGAAAGCCTTTGATGTTAATCTCTGTATATCTTATAATTTCAAAAAAAGTGCTTTTAAAGAAAATGTATTAAGATAAAGTATTTTATTTTCAGAAATGTTTTAAGGTTTTGCATACATAAAAAGTGTATCTTACAGTTCCTTTGTGAGAGAATTAGTGTCACTAAAAAGTTGTACACAGTGACCGACATTCTGTATGGGGGTTCACACCTGAGTTGCTGCAGGGGGAGGGCGTTGAAAAGGGGGTGAGTATGTTTGGCTCTCGGGGGGATGATGTGTTAAGAGTCAGATTCTTAACGAAATCTTTACACATAAATCTGTAAATCCGAGTGTCTGTAAAAAGTCTTAAAATCAAAAAACTTGCCTTTTTAGAGTCAGAATCCTAACGAAATCTCCTTAAACAGAGTACTTCATGGTAGTGGTCCGCTTTTATATACAAAAGTGTTTGGCAATGTACTTGTCCGAATAAATGTTTCACTTGTCCAGAATGGACACAAATCGGGGCCACTGGAATCTTCTTCTTCGCCATCGTATTTTACATTTTCCCACAGTTTTTATGACACCACTAACGTAAGTGAGCGGTAAGATTTGACTGCATCACACAAAGGGTTGGGTATCGTTTGGATTTTAACGATTCCGGTTCTGCTTTTCGATTCCGGTTATTTTCGGTTCCGGTTCTTTGAGAGGGTCAAAATAAGTCCTGTGACAAACTGGGAGAAAAATATATTTATGAAAACATTAAGTCAAATCTATATTCCTATTTACAAATCACTTCATACTGTTGAATTTCTTACGGTTATTGAACACAATTATATAAAAATAATCTCTGCATTGTTTAGTTAGTTCTAAGTGGTGCAGTTTGAGAATGTATGATTGGCCCAGTCTCCTCTGATGCTACACTGCAACCTGCCTGTGAGACACAGTCCAACCACACATGTCCAACACATAGGACATATAATAATAATACATTATATTTATAGCCTATAGGCCTAGTGCTTTTCTACAACTCAAAGATGCTTGCACGCATTTATTTACACCTGCTGCAGCTGCCCAGCTGCTCACTGTTTGTAAAAGTAAATAAATAGTATTTTCATTTCAATAATGTAGCTACTTTCTATACCCTGCTTCATAAACAATACTGATATCCCTGCTCCTCCGAGTCTGGGGGTCCGGGGATCTGAGGACATAGCGAGGACACAGACAGGGAGGCTGCTTCACTTCATAAAGGAAATGGCATCAATATTAACAACACAGGAGCTAAAACGCTTAATAACCTTCATTACGTGTTAGAGAAAGAAAGTTTGACAAAGATGAGGCTGTTAAACGGGCAGCGGATCTGCTGTGTGTAGAAAGAGAGAGAGAGAGAGAGAGAGAGAGAGAGAGAGAGAGAGAGAGAGAGAGAGAGAGAGAGAGAGAGACGCTGAGCTCCACCGTGCAGCGATCACGGAGCATAGAGAGAGAGAGAGAGAGAGAGAGAGAGAGAGAGACGCTGAGCTCCACCGTGCAGCGATCACGGAGCATAGAGAGAGAGAGCTGCGGTCCACGGGGCTCGGCCTCGCCTCCTGTCCTCACAACTCTTATTAATCCCGGTACCGGACAATTGTTATTTGTTCCTACTCGGAACCGAGTTTTGCTTCCCAACCCGGCCACTGTGCTACACTTCCCGCCCGCCCCGTCTAACTGTACAGAAAGCGGCGAGATGCATTTCCTTAGGAATCGACAAGCAGAACCGAAACTAACATTTCTAAACGAACAATGGCGGACACGTACAATTTGCGAATTAGTTCTGCCTTTTGTAAACTGAATGTATCAATAATTTGTCAATAAATCAGGGCCAAAAACGTCACTTGTCCGCCGGACAAGTCAATTGAAAGATCTACTTGTCCGATATTGTACACGTCCCGGACGGTGGGACGTGTACTTTTTCGCACACTGAACTGACATTAAGAGTCAGATGCTTGACGGAATCTACTAAAACAAAGTACTTCATTATCTAATTTTCAGCTTTTATACACTAAAGTGTATCTTTCAGTATCTTTTTGAGAGAATTAAGCATAAATCTGTCAAATGTTCAAAACTGCCTTGTTTCACTGAATTGGCCTCAAAATCACAAACTGCCATTAAGAGTCAGATGCTTTACGAAATCTAATAAAACATAGTACTTTCTACAGATGACTCCTCCCACTCAACGCAATAAGTCCCACCCCACTCAGCAAATCATATAAAACTAAGGACCCCACTAAGACGACCGTTGAAAACTAGCCATGGAACTGAGAAAAACCAAGTCTCTCCCCGAGAGTTGCAGCCTGGAGCAAACGCCCCATCCTCTAAAACAATCTGGACACCCGATCTCGACAGCGCTATGGCTGACATTGATATGGCTGACACTGATATGTATCAACCTCCATCTACTCCATCCGAGTCTCCAGGGGAATCAACAACTTGGTGTTCATTCGGTTCAATACGGCCATTCGGGACGCTCTACAACCAAGGCCTCATACGTCACATATGGTGACATAAGATATTTGCAGTAAAAAGCAAAGAAACACAGACAGCATGCGAGATCAAAGAAGAGTTTTCACCGCCGCCCCTCAATGTGGAGGAAGAAGGAGTTATTCCCCCGCTGCCAGAAGTGAGAAGAGTCCTGACAAGCACCGTCTGGGAAACTAAAAGCGGACCATCGGGGCGATGGTATTACCACGCAAGCCGTTTGGTGACGCTGGGGAAGGACCCCTCTGATGATTTTGTTTTAGAGTATTTCAACTCTACATGCGGGGTTTTTCAGACATCCTTGCGGGTGCCTCTGACTGCTTGGCTGAAAATGATTGATGGAAAAGCTACAAAGCTTAAAGAACTTTTTAAACAGAGTCAGACATCCATCGACATTATACTGGTGAAAAAGACTCACTTTTGCAGAGGACTCCGCCTCCCACTCAACATAACAAGTCACACCCTACTCACCAGAACTCTCAATTCTACAGATGGCTCCCCCCATTCAACGCAATAAGCCACACCATCCACTCAGCAAATCATCTAAAACGAAGGACCCCACTAAGAGGACAGTTGTAAACTAGCCATGGATCTGAGAAAAACCAAGACTCCCCCCGCGAGTTGCATCCAGGAACAGACTCTTGGACTACCATCAACACCACCATTTGGGACACCCGAATCTTGCAGTACTACTGCTGCTGATGCTACTCCTCGGGTCAAGACGTCTCTGTTTAGGGACACAGTGAAATCGGAGTTGTTTCATATTCTGGAGAGGGTGATGTATCGGTACAGAGAAGAAATCTGCAAAGGATGCCGAGGCAGTCACCCCTACCAGAGGCAACACAATTGTCGGAATGACATGCCTGATTTCTTCTTCAGAAACAATTACAAAGCGTTAATGAAAATACTTTGGCTCGCCAACTTCATTACAGTGATTGACCAGAGTCTTATTGAAAAAGGCATTTGCGAGGATGAACTGAGGATCGGACGCGCTTCGGAAGCTTTTCTGCACAAGCTTATAGAATGCAGATGCCTCAAGGAGAGACTTGAAAGATCCATGCCGAGTTGGATGGAGAAGAAGAAGACTAACAACCAGCAGTTGACTGAAGCCAGGGACTTGTTCAGTACAGTGACTTTTTTCTTTAAGTAAAATAAAAATGGGGAAACTACTTTGCAAAACGCTCTGTATATATTGATCATAATGTAGTCAATACCCTTGTAATAAGTGTGGTGATGAGGACGATTGAAAACAGAACAAGTAGTGACCCCTGTGTAAAAAGAATGGCTGAAGTTTGTAAACTGGAAGACATGCTGGATATCGTTCGTTCTGGCAGTACTATTTCGGGTCATTGGGAGACGATTGTAAACGAAACATTTAAAGTGGTCCTGGAATCTTCATTTTCCGAAAAATTCTGTAACATTATCTCAGAAATGAAACAAACATCAAAAGTGTATCATGTGCTCTCACTGTATGCTTTGTTTGTAGATGTAATGCATATTTGTGTCGAAAACAGCATACACATGAATATTTTGACTGAAGTGAAAAAACTCCATCACGATATTTCCAGTAATATGGGGAATTCTAAGTTGGAAACTGTCCTGGGGATGCTACAATCAGTATAACTATTGATTTTGTGTGTGAAAAATAAAAAAAGTGTTTTTTTACATTTAAAAACGGTTGTCTTCATTATAGCAAGGGGAGCGTGTTTGATACATGTGTATTACAGTCCTTCTTGTTGTGTTTTTCAGTGTTTTCTGTGTGTCTGTACACACAAAGCACAAATCATTTAAAACAAACCCTGAATCAAATTTAGAGAGGACCATTTAGAGTCAGATGCTTGACGAAATCTACTAAAACAAAGTACTTCATTATCTACTTTTCAGCTTGTATACACAAAGTGTATCTTTTCAGTAACTTTTCTCAGAGAATTTAAGCATAAATCTGTCAAATGTTCAAAAACAGCCTTGTTTCACTGAAATAGCCTCAAAATCACAAACTGCCATTAAGAGTCAGATGCTTGACGAAATCTAATAAAACAGAGTGCTTTCATGGTAGTGGTCAGCTTTTAAACATAAAAGTGTATCTTTTCAGTATCTTTCTGAGAGAATTAAGCATAAATCTGTCAAATGTTCAAAACTGCCTTGTTTCACTGAATTAGCCTCAAAATCACAAACTGCCATTAAGAGTCAGATTCTTTACGAAATCTAATAAAACAGAGTGCTTTCTACAGATGACTCCTCCCACTCAACGCAATAAGTCCCACCCCACTCAGAAAATCATATAAAACTAAGGACCCCACTAAGACGACCGTTGAAAACTAGCCATGGATCTGAGAAAAACCAAGTCTGATGTAGCCTCCCCTTATTATCACCAGGATAACGGATATGGGCTTAATGGCTGGATGTTACAAAGTAGGGGAGAGGATGTTCCCGAAGAAGAGCTCTCCTCTATATCATATCCATGTAAGGTCTTTAGGACAAAAGAGGACCATGATAACATGACATATGAAGAATATCTTTCTTTAAAAGATGGTATTATAGATAACCTTTATAGAAACAGTATATCTCATACCACTCGCCAAGATCGCAAATGACAATTAGCAGAAAAGAAAAGAAAAAGTAAAGAAAAACGAAGAAAAAGCAAAATGAAAAGGAGAAGAAAAATGAAAAGCAAACGCAGAATGTGAATGAAAAGAAAAGGGACCATAGGACGGAAAACGAAAAAGACAAAAAGAAGGAAGGTGAAAAGAAAAAGGAACAAAGTGAAGACATTTAAACTAGAGGATGGTGTTGTAGAGCCATTACCGGATCATAATAATCTTATAGATCATCTACCGCTAACCGACTGCTGCGAATGTGTTGAGCAAATACCAAAAGCAATGGCAGAGCTTTGCTTCAGTATAATGAGAGAAAAAGAGCGATACTATGGAATTGCCCAAATTGGCGACAGTGCCAGAACATGTATTAAAAGACTGTTGGAGGATCTCTATTCTAGTATCGGTTGTCATTACATTGAAGGATACGCCAAAACGTGTGACGACATAGACAAACCTTTTGAAGACAATTATATGGTACCTGTCCTTACAGCTAAGCAAATCCTACGCCAGGTATTCAACAGACCACAAGAAGCACAAGAAGCCCCAGAAAGGATTACATTCAGAGCTAATAATGGAGAAACCGAAGAAGAAGCAAAGCAGATTATAATCGTTGCGGGTGAAAGGATAGAGAATTTGCATGTGATGTTAATGCATTTATCTGATATAAAAAATGCATTCGTATACTTCCAAGAGACCCCTAAACATCTACTTGGGCAGTGTGAATTGAATGATAAACCGATCACTGTCAATGAAACGCGGAGAGAAGCAGCAGTGCAAATCGTTAAGTCTATTACCTTGTATGCACTACGACATTAACTTGGTAAAATGTAATGTGTTTTTTATGAAAAATGTTGTGTTTTTCAATTAAACAACCATTACAAAATGAAAATGTGTTTTATTTTTTGCTTTCATATATAGTAATAGTATTGTAAACGAAACATTTAAAGTGTATCATGTGCTCTCATTGTATGCTCTGTTTGTTTTTTTTGACACAGAAGATGCATTACATCTAAAAAACAGAGCATACAATGAGAGCACATGATACACTTTACATGTGATCTCTTGCGATCTTGGCGAGTGGTATGAGATATACTGTTTCTATAAAGGTTATCTATAATACCATCTTTTAAAGAAAGATATTCTTCATATGTCATGTTATCATGGTCCTCTTTTGTCCTAAAGACCTTACATGGATATGATATAGAGGAGAGCTCTTCTTCGGGAACATACTCTCCCCTACTTTGTAACATCCAGTCATTAAGCCCATATCCGTTATCCTGGTGATAATAAGGGGAGGCTACATCAGACTTGGTTTTTCTCAGATCCATGGCTAGTTTTCAACGGTCGTCTTAGTGGGGTCCTTAGTTTTATATGATTTGCTGAGTGGGATGGGAGGAGTCATCTGTAGAAAGTACTCTGTTTTATTAGATTTCGTAAAGCATCTGACTCTTAATGGCAGTTTGTGATTTTGAGGCTAATTCAGTGAAACAAGGCAGTTTTGAACATTTGGCAGATTTATGCTTAATTCTCTCAAAAAGATACTGAAAGATACACTTTTGTGTATAAAAGCTGAAAAGTAGATAATGAAGTACTTTGTTTTAGTAGATTTCGTCAAGCATCTGACTCTTAATGTCAGTTTGTGATTTTGAGGCTATTTCAGTGAAAACAAGGCTGTTCTAAAATCTGAAAGAATCTGAGGTTTTCAGGCAATGATGGATAGTAACAATGTACCTGCACTGTACTTGAGTACAATTCTGAGGTACTTGTACTATACCTGAGTATTATCAGTTCCTGCTACTTTATACTTCTACTCCACTACATATATGAAGCCAATATTGTACTTTTTAATCCACCACATTTATCGACAGCTAAAGGGCTGCGTAACTGCTAGTTACTTTTTAGGTTTAGATTATTAGCTACTACAACATCAATTATTAATTACATTTGACATATATTCATAGGTTAAGATCTCCAGCAACTGTATATTAAGTTATTCAAATTAGCTCTACATTTACCAGCTGTGATAAAAACACATGAATAATCACAATATTAACCAGTAACTCAATGTTTATATGATTCAGAAAGAGGCCATTATGTATACTTTTACTTTTGGTACTCTAATTAGCATATTGATGCTGATACTTTTGTACCTACTGTAAGTATGATTCTGAATGCAGAACTTTTACTTGTAACTGTAAATGTAGTATTGTTACTTTAATTTAAGTAACACACCTGAGTACTTCTCCACCACTGCAGGAGTAGCGCTGAAGAAGACTCCATGGAGACCAACGCTTACTCTCATTTAAATAAATAAAAACATGCTAAAACGTTCAGACTTCGAACAATAGATTGGATCATGGATCTGGCTCAATGTATCTTTTGGATTTCATTAGTCCCACAGTGGGGGAAATAATGTGGTTACAGCACAGAGACAGAGGCGACAACAAAGTCATATAGAAATAAAGAGGAAAGCACACATAAACACAATTACTTCAGAGAACACATCCATGGTTAGAAATACATAGTAGCATCAAAAAGAGAACACGTACAAATATTGAAGCATTAGCCAGGAATAACATGAATTGATTGTAGTGTATATTGCAATGAAAGTGATCATCTTTTCAACAATGGTGTTACGGTCTGAGGAAGTGAAGTAGCAGATGGTAGTAAACATAATAAATAGCAAAAGAGTGTATATTGTACCAACAGTATTATTTCATAGTGTTTAAATAAAACTAACATGGAGGCACAGCGTAAAGCTTTCAAATGTTCTCTCTCATTGAGACCTACAGAGTGTCTACAGTGAGACACACACACACACACACACACACACACACACACACACACACACACACACACACACACACACACACACACACACACACACACACACACACACACACACACACACACACACACACACACACACTCACACACACACACACACACACACTCACACACACACACACACACACACACACACACACACACACACACACACACACACACACACACACACACACACACACACTCACACACACACACACACACACACACACACACACACACACACACACACACACACACACACACACACACACACACACAAGGATGATGTCAGAGCAGTGTGACCCTAATCTGAACCAGGATCCTCACACTCCCTCTGACCTCCTCCTCTGGGAGCTGCTCAGATTTGCACCTCAAACTACAGATCCACTTCGTTTGAACGCATCATTAAAGCAGCATTTCATCACTGTATAATGTTGGTGTGATATAGTTAAATATTGATATAAGCAGTTACAACATTATTATTCATTAACAGTGGTGTTTGAGTCTTTTATCTGTGGGTGGTTTCCATCAGGAGGAAGAGACGTGTCTCTTTATCGGCTGAATGCTCCACAGTAACTCTGAGGTGTGTGTGTGTGTGTGTGTGTGTGTGTGTGTGTGTGTGTGTGTGTGTGTGTGTGTGTGTGTGTGTGTGTGTGTGTGTGTGTGTGTGTGTGTGTGTGTGTGTGTGTGTGTGTGTGTGTGTGCGCGCGCGTGTGTGTGTGTGTGTGTGTGTGTGTGTGTGTGTGTGTGTGTGTGTGTGTGTGTGTGTGTGTGTGTGTGTGTGTGTGTGTGTGTGTGTGTGTGTGTGTGTGTGTGTGTGTGTGTGTGTGTGTGTGTGTGTGGGTGGGTGTGGGTGTGGGTGCGTGCGTGCGTGCGTGTGCGCAGGTTTTTGCTGCTGTTGGAGACAACTCTGTTACATTTAAGTTAAAACTTTAAGATGAAATTGATTTACAGACTTCATTAGCTAGCAAAAAAACAGAATACTACCAGAGAATATAAAAATGATTAGTTTTAAGCCCAAAGGATGAGAACATATAACTTTTACGTTTTGCACGGACTAGTCTGTAGTTGGCATTAAACTGTGGAATTCTTTACCAAATGATGTAAAGGGCTGTATGAATATCTTAAGGTTTAAGGACATGTATAAAGAAAGAATAATTAGACAGTATGAAGGCGTCAGGTGACCTGTCTCTCTGATGGTAGGATGTGTTGTTGGTTTCTTGTTCCTGTAAGTGTTGGTTGTAAGTAGCTGTGATTCACAGACCATGGATTTTTGAGTAATGGGTAAAATAAGACTTTGTTTTCCCTGCTCCTTTCCATCTTGGGCTACAAAAACATAGCTTAAAGTGTACATGTTTGTTTTAAAATGTATTGGAGTCACTATAATAGAAATTAGAGCAGTAAGACTGAGCCAAGTCACTGGATTGCTACCATTCATATAGAAAACCTGGAGGAAGGGGGTCTCGGGCCGGGACTGTGGCTTGGGAGGAGCCCACCTTCCACCACCGTCTGGTCCAACCTGGAAGCCTCCTCCCAGGACCTGCAGAGCTGCTCTGTGGTGCTGGCAGGGGGACAGTCGGCCTGTGCATCAGAACTGGGCCTGGTCAGGTGAGAGACGCAATCAACTTTTGAGCAATACATAATTGTTCACAGTAACTACTGAGAGGAGTGAAAAGGGATGTCGTTCTAGTTCTGAAACAGCAAATGCTACAATGATAGCAACCGGGTCAGCATTCAAAGTAAGGTGAGTAATAAAATAACTGCCACACGTATGAATAGTTAATGATTGAAAATATGTGTGAAGGCTCAATTCTAGCAACATTTGAATCTCGGCCCAACTGCCTTTGTAACAACTTTATACTCGTGCCACACCTTTTGTGTCTCTTGGTTTTCAGTCCGGCCGAGCAAACGGTTGGTGCCGCAGTTGAACCAATTGTGGAGGATTTGGAGGAGCGGTCACAGCAGTAGTGGAAAGTGTATTGGAAAAGGGGTTCACAATTGAGTGGCGAAGTCACGCCCATCTACTTCCGGTCCATGGGACCTTATTTCGGAAAAATAATGTATTGAAGTCAATGGAGAGAGAAAACTTAACTTTCGATCCCGTTTGAATTGTGCCATGAATTACACATATGATGTTTGTCAATCTTAAAAAATAATTTCCATGTAAAAAAAGTCACAGTTTGTCGTAAAACTGTTGAAATATAAGACTATGAAAAATACGCAACTAGAAAGACTACAAATCCCAGAGTCGCGTAAGTGATGTCACAATTGTTTTCCTCCACTAAGAGATAGCTAAGATCAGCGCCATATAGATATAATCTATCTATATGGCGCTGGCTAAGATAAGATAACTTTAACAAGATGCCTGTGTGCTTAGTACCAGGCTGTTATCATACCAGCAATGGGTCTTGCTCGTTCTTTCGCTTCCCATCTGATGAAAGTGGCTGGATCAAGTTAGCTACCTAGCTAGTAGCTAGCACATTAGTTAGCATTACAGCCTTGTCATTTTTATTAGCCTTAATATAGGGTGACCAGACGTTTTCCGGAGACAGTCCCCGTATGTATTGGCCTGTCCCCGGTTGAAACTGTCCCCGGAAATGTCCCCGTTTTTTAATATACGTTAAAAACACATAGCAAGGTGAAATAAAACGTTTCATGTCAGGAAACACTGGGTAAACAGACTGTGGTCAAGCCAGCCCCCACTTCGGAAAACACAGTCAAGCCAGCCCGCACGTTGTATTGCGGTGCACGAATATCCTGACTTACGGCCCGTCTACACCACAGCGTCGACAGTGTTGACAGAGTCGACAGCGTCGAAAGCTCCAATCTGCCCATTCACTTTCAATGGGGTGACGTCACGTAGCCGCGCTTTTTCGCCGAACTGAATTTTGGGTAGCAGAGCGGTCCGTCTCAGGCGACAGAAGTTTCCGGCCCGTCTACACTACAGCGTCGACAGCGTCGAAAGCTCCAATCTGCCCATTCACTTTCAATGGGGTGACGTCACGTAGCCGCGCTTTTTCGCCGAACTGAATTGTGGGTAGCAGAGCGGTGCGTCTCAGGCGTCTCCGGCGACAGAAGTTGAATGTTCAACTTCTGACGCCGGAGACGCCGGAGTAGCCAGCGCCAGCCAATCAAATCCCGTTTCCCCAAATCTGACAGCTGAAGCCGTAGCCAATCAAACCGCGTCTAAGCTGGGAGAGATATCCCGCCGTTCATTTCTATATTTCAAAAAAAGTCGGAGGAGAAACTAACTATCGCCGTAGCAAATCACCCGGTTTTGTATGACCAGACCCTCTTCACCTACCGGGATACAAACCGGAGGAACCAGGCATGGAGGGAGGAGCAGAGACAGTGGGGGAAACTGGTAGGTTTTCGCCTGTTTGGGGAGTTTATATATATATTGCTCGCATAAAATCCCCGGGGGTTTTTGCTTTGTATGTCGGGGGCGGGAGATTCATGTGATTGGTTGTTTACTACGTATAACTACCACATTATAACTGAGTGAATGTAAAATGAATGTAAAATGTAAGTATGCAGTTATGAAGACATATCTGACATTTCCACTGGGTGACTTTAAAATGTATGCTGTTTAAAATCTCAAATTAGATCTATTGTCCATCTATATTTTGATTATTATTTAATGGAAACTGTCCATAATCAAAGAGTCATTTGAAGTCAATCAAATACTTATTTCACTTCAGGGTGATAGCAGCAGGATACCCCATCTAGTCAATCAGATAAAATCAGGACAATCTGATGTAGAATTTCAAAATAAAATACTTTTGAAATCTCATATATGGGCTATCGTCCTTCTGTTTTCTTTTTACACAAGAATAAATAAAAAACTGTCAAATTATCAAAGACTTATTTCACTCCAGGATGATAGCAGGACACCCCATCTAGTCACTCAGAGAGAATCAGGACGATCTGATGTAGAGTTTCAAAATAAAAGACCTTTGAAGTCTCATATATGAGCTATCATCCCTCTGTTTTTATAGAACAATAAATAAAAAACTGTCAAATTATCAAAGACTTATTTCTCTTGAGAGCTATCGTCCTTCTGTTTGTATCCAACAGTTCAAATGTTCGAATTACATTGAACCAGAATTGTCCCACTTTTTTCTTTAACAGTGAAGAAAATTGGATATGTTAATGATATATTGACCGCAAAACTCAAAATGTCCCGGTTTTAATTCTGAAAATCTGGTCACCTTACCTTAATATGAAGTAACATTAAGTAACCCAAAATGTTAAACAGTAAGAGCAGTAGTCATATTTTGTGAACCCTTTGAAGAGTACTGTCACCGGTGTGATCATTCTATAATACACCATTTAAGCCTGGGGGAGAAATGCAAACATTAACGCTAGCATCGGCGATCGGCGATCTTTTCTGCTTCATGCTATCTGCACAAATGTTTGACATTAAACATTAAAAAGACCAGGCAGTTCAGAGAGAATCAAAGGCAGGCAGGCAGCTTTGCATGACATTCTTCTGGACGTGTTTCATTGTGGTGATAGTGAGGGTAGTCTATCGTTTTGTTGACAAGACAGTAGTGACGGTCATCTGGGTGACGTGTGTTGTTGTGGGAGACCAGAGATGTACTTCATTGAGCATTTCACACAAACAAATGTGTTACTTCACAGTTTTACGACACATTTTTTTTTTTTACTTGCAAAATTATCTTTTAAATTGACTAAATTGATTAAGATTGACAAAAATCATATGTGTAATTCGTGGCACAATTCAAACGGGATCGAAAGATAATCTTTCTCTCTCCATTGACTTCAATACATAATTTTTCCGAAATAAGGTGTCGTAAAACTGTGAAGTAACATATTTGTTTGTGTGAAACTCTGGTCTCGCAGAACAACACACGTCACCAAGATGGCCGTCACTACTGTCTTGTCAACAAAACGATTGACTACCCTCACTATCACCACAATGAAACACGTCCAGAAGAATGTCATGCAAAGCTGCCTGCCTGCCTTCCTTTGATTCTCTCTGAACTGCCTGGTCTTTTTAATGTTTAATGTTAACCATTTGTGCAGATAGCATGAAGTAGAAAAGATCGCCGATGCTAATGTACCGTTAGCATTTCTCCCCCGGGCTTAAATTGTGTATTATAGAATGATCACACCGGTGACAGTACTCTTCAAAGGGTTCACGAAATATGACTACTACTCTTACTGTTTAACATTTTGGGTTACTTAATGTTACTTCATATTAAGGCTAATAAAAATGACAAGGCTGTAATGCTAACTAACGTGCTAGCTACTAGCTAGGTAGCTAACTTGATCCAGCCACTTTCATCAGACGGGAAGCGAAAGAACGAGCAAGACCCATTGCTGGTATGATAACAGCCTGGTACTAAGCACACAGGCATCTTGTTGAAGTTATCTTATCTTAGCCAGCGCCATATAGATAGATTCTATCTATATGGCGCTGATCTTAGCTATCTCTTAGTGGAGGAAAACAATTGTGACATCACTTACGCGACTCTGGGATTTGTAGTCTTTCTAGTTGCATATTTTTCATAGTCTTATATTTCAACAGTTTTACGACAAACTGTGACTTTTTTGACATGGAAATAATTTTTTAAGATTGACAAAAATCATATGTGTAATTCATGGCACAATTCAAACGGGATCGAAAGATAAGTTTTCCCTCTCCATTAACTTCAATACATTATTTTTCCGAAATAAGGTCCCATGGAGCGGAAGTAGATGGGCGTGACTTTGCCACTCTGTTGTGTTTCAAATGGGTGTTGAGAGATGTATCCATAGATCTCCTCATGTTGCTCTCAAAGGGCACCAGACCAGATTGATGCTTTTTACTTCAACATTTAAAAACACATCTTCCTGGGGGAGCATGCCCCCCGGACCCCCCTGGAGGAGGTAAAATCCACCTCCTACTTAAATCATGTACACATGGATATGAAACTAACTACAATTGCACACATCTTATGTCCATATATTTCTGTTTTGGTGGTCATGCCACAACCGTGCACGTGCATGCATGCGCGAGTCATGGTAAGATATCTGGATTAAGAGGTTGCTTTTTCTTTGCACAGCATGGAAGAAAGGTGAAAAGAATGGGCTGTGATTTTAGTATTTTTAAGCAAATGTTGAGTTCAATAATTTGTACGGCCCTCGGAGGATGTTGTAAAAATTGAAATGGCCCTTGAGAGGAAAAAGGTTCCCCACCCCTGCGCTAGAGGGATATAAGATCATTTGTTGTTGCTGCTGACTTTCACGTATAGATGTTATATTTTATTATCCTTTATGTGTTTACATTTCCTCACTCACAACCATAACTTTTTCTAAGAGTCACAATTAGACTCTTAGCTTTAGTTAAAAAAGAGAAGACAAAAAGACATAAATTCTAACAAACCTCTAGCCGAGTTCATGACAGACAGCCCCCATCTGCTGCATGAGCATTTGCCGCTATTGCCATAGCAACATTGGCCATGCATCATAAAGGTTATTTATCATGTTTGTCATACACTAATGGCATCCAAGAGGTAAATCTGTTTCCATTTGTAGCTTTTGGCTTCCTAACATGGGGCCACCAATAGGGTCCATCACACAGTGACGTAACCAGTGCTTAGTAGACATGTTTTAATACAGGAGGTGAAAAGTTGAAGTCTCTCTCTCTCTCTGTGTGTGTGTGTGTGTGTGTGTGTGCGCGTGCGTGCGTGTGTGTGTGTGTGTGTGCGCGTGCGTGGTGTGTGTACGTGCGTGTGTGCGTGTGTGTGTGTGTGTGTGTGTGTGTGTGTGTGTGTGTGTGTGTGTGTGTGTGTGTGTGTGTGTGTGTGTGTGTGTGTGTGTGTTTGATGAACAGTGAACTTGGTTGAGCATGAGAGTTCACTGTGATGTCAGGGTTACATGCAGGTCAGCCAGCGTGTGAGTGGGGGGAGGAGAGAGAGAGAAACACGTGTGCACGCACCGCTGCACTGTGCTGAGTGTGCGCTCTCTGCAGGTATGTGTGTGTGTGTGTGTGTGTGTGTGTGTGTGTGTGTGTGTGTGTGTGTGTGTGTGTGTGTGTGTGTGTGTGTGTGTGTGTGTGTGTGCGTGCGTGCGCGCGTGTGTGCGTGTGTGTGTGTGTGTGCGTGCACGTGTGTGTGTGTGTGTGTGTGTGTGTGTGTGTGTGTGTGTGTGTGTGTGTGTGTGTGTGTGTGTGTGTGTGTGTGTGTGTGTGTGTGTGTGTGTGTGTGTGTGTGTGTGTGTGAATAATGATAACAGTAAACACATTACCAGATCAGTTCTGATACAGAGACACGCTCCCTGAACATTTAACAGATAAGGAAAGTAACTACATACGTATATATATATATATATATATATATCTACAGTTACCCACCTCTACAGTTCAGACATACTACATACTTTTAAAGATGTTTTCCCACTGTATGTTTCTACTTTTACTTGAGCAAAGAGTTAGTACTTTTCCACAACAGGTTTACTTCATGTTGACCTCATGTGTATGAGCCGACAGAAGACGTACCTGAATACATGAATAACATAGATAAGGGAATACAATTGATAGAAAGAAGTACACATTTTGATATTTCTCCTTAAGCCACAGTTGTTACAGAAATATTTGTTATGTATCTTGCTACCCTATTTATATATTTTCTTTCCATAGGTAAATAACCTGTAGTATTTATCCGTGCATACAAAAATAATACAATGTAAACTCCGTTTTTTCGTTTTATCGGGGCAAACAATTAATATAGCTCCTAATTTAACAGGAAAACTGATGCAAGATTAACAGGAAATCATTTTCTCAAGATGTATCCAAATCTTTTTTTGTTGTCACAAGCTTCTGCTGTTATTGCATTTTATTTTGTGCAGTTTATCAGTTGGTCTGCACTATTGTTATTATGCATTGAATATAAACGTAATTATCCTTACAATAGTCAGAGGTGGTGACTTTCTGGCGGTGTGCCTGCAGGTGATCAGCAGCTGCAGCGAGGGGAAGACATTCTCCACACTTGAACCTCCCTTCACCCCCCCCCCCCCCCCCCCATCCCTGCTTTATCACACCTGCACAGCAGAATCCTGTTTCACACATTCGCATTGTGATGAGAAAAACTCAGCAGCTCGAAACTCACCCACCCTGACACGCATCAGCGCTGCTGTCCGTCACACACTGAGTCAACACGCACATTCATATTAACTTGTGTTAATAGTGCTGCTGTTGGGTTCATTACAGCGGTCTGTTTACTGTTCACATAATATTTGCATATCATTAAATATATTTTATTTAATCACTAGACCTTTTCTGTTATCATCAGGTTAGTTACTCTGCTCAAGTCAAAAGTCAAAAATAAGTGCATTCATATTAATTATCATTTTTTCCTGGACTGAATGTGACATTTCCTTTGATCTATGAAAACAAATCCTAAATGGAATGCAGGGGTTAACAATTACTGAAATGACTGTCCCTGCGTCCACTTCAAAAACGTCTCAGAATGCTTTTACTGGGCTGTTCTATTTTAGGGAATGTCCTAAAAAAATATAAATTTGTACTAATTTCAATTAAATAGATTGGAAACATTGCATCATCACTAAAGCACAATATGATCTGACATGATGGATGCAGGCCCAGGTATTATTCTTCAAAAAAGAAACGTTACACAGGAAGTGAGGGTCAGTTGGAGCTGTGAAGCATAGTTTTTTACTGTTGGCCTCGAAGTAGTTAAATAGCGATGAAGCCCTGAGCGGTGAGAAAATAAATAAACTGATCCATTTCGAAGACTGTTTACGACTTAAGGACAGGTGGGAAAAATGGCTAGAATAATACATTCTTTAAAAAATCACCCATCAAAAGGGTAGACATGCGTTTAATGGGTGAAAGAAAGGTTTTGCCCATATCATCATGTAATTAACAGGGGGGAAATGTTTTTTTTATATTTACCTTGCATCCCAACCCAAAATGTTTTCGACCAACATAATAATATACCATCACTAAATTAGTCACTGCACAAATACCACCTTGGGGATCACCTTGACCCTCACTAAAAGGACAATATTGCTCAACAGGAAACAATAACATCTAAATGGCTGGATTTACTGGCAACGCAATTCTCAGCGGAAAAGTCCCAGCCATATCCCGTGGTCATGTTACTTGATAAAGATCCCTTTCTGAAAACATTGAAACCTTTTTCCCCTGTGAAATGATCCGGGCAAAACTTTTTAAACCGGTTTTCAGATGTGAATTTTAATAAATAACCTATTTATCATAGCAAAACCTTTTATTCACCTGTTTTTCAATTCAAAACACAGGAGAGAAAACAATATTGATTGGATTTTGGAAATTAGAAATAATTTTTTCTCTCGCTTGCTTCCATACAAAGTCTAAAAAAAGTCGAAGTCATTGAATCCAAGCCATGGAGGAGATCCATGATATGCCAAGGCTTTTTCGCTGTGTGTGTGTGTGTGTGTGTGTGTGTGTGTGTGTGTGTGTGTGTGTGTGTGTGTGTGTGTGTGTGTGTGTGTGTGTGTGTGTGTGTGTGTGTGTGTGTGTGTGTGTGTGTGTGTGTGTGTGTGTGGCCTGGCATTACTATACTTGTGGGGACTTAAATCTGTCTACACAGTCACGTGTGGGGACTCGCCTCCCTTATGGGGACAAATTGGAGGTCCCCATAAGGGGGATCATTAATTTTAGGGTGAAGACTTGGTTAGGATTAGGGTAAGGGTTAGGGTTATGGCATGTGTTGGTTATGGTTAAGGTTAGGATAAGTCTCCAGGAAATGCATGTAAGTCAATGTAATGTCCCCTGAAGTGATGTATACATGGTGTGTGTGTGTGTGTGTGTGTGTGTGTGTGTGTGTGTGTGTGTGTGTGTGTGTGTGTGTGTGTGTGTGTGTGTGTGTGTGTGTGTGTGTGTGTGTGTGTGTGTGTGTGTGTGTGTGTGTGTGTGTGTGTGTGTGTGTGTGTGTGTGTGTGTGTGTGTGTGTGTGTGTGTGTGTGTGTGTGTGTGTGTGTGTGTGTGTGTGTGTGTGTGTGTGTGTGTGTGTGTGTGATAGTTCCCACCGGGGTGAACCTCGGGGCGACCTCTTTAAAAACGTACACAGTCAGCCAGAACAGACAGATCCAACCATGTAATGTGTTGTTGTAAAAGCAGCAGCCAAACTGTCTCTCTGACTGACCGATAACCTGCCACACACACACACACACACACACACACACACACACACACACACACACACACACACACACACACACACACACACACACACACACACACACACACACACACACACACACACACACACACACACACATAAACACACGTCCTGTCGTTATGGCAGGTCGTAAAAAAACAAGAGGCCATACGCAGAGTGAGGATTTGGTGGCTCGGCAGATGAGCGCCTTCTCTGCTCGGTGTGTTTACTTTTCATGCGGCGTAGCCCGGGGATAAACTTGCGTGCGTGTGCGTGCGTGTGCGCGCATCCCCCCGCCTGTCTCTCCTGACCCAAGTTTGAACCCGCTGAGAGATATCATTTTTATAACAAACACACACTCACACACACACGCACGGTTACACACAGAGCAGGTCAAAGTCTTGCAGATTAGGCAGAGTTGACTGATAGAAGCTGGAGTCAGGCAGAGGGCAGCAGCTTCAGAGTGTTAATCATCATTTCATCTCTCATTGTTATACCGACAAAGTCGCGGAGGACGCAGCAGCGTCGCCTGTACAATGAGCTGCCGCAGAATTAAAGAAAAAGCCGGCTTCGCGCTGAATGGTGCCACGGGGAGAAGGATTAAGACATCCTTCCACTGGACTCTCTTTTCCATTTGGGCTGGAAATGTGCTGCTTAAAAGCATTCTGCTCCTGAATGCAGGCCGCCCTGCAGGCATTAATTACTGATCCCACAAGCGGGGCTTAGCCAAGGTAATGAGTGTGTAAACTAGCTGCCTTATTGCCAACAAAGGCGTCTTGGGACGCGACCCATTGTCTCAGGGAATCATCACCTTTTCTCAGTGAAATGCGCCGCGGATTGTCTGCGTTCAACAGGAGGTAGGGATTATGGATGCGGCCCCCGAACAAATGGCTAGGCAAGGCAGCCAGGACAGGCCGGGGGGGGGGCGGGACCCAGCGGGACCCACAATTAAAGATGAACTTTGAGTGAACTAATTTATCTGAGGGAGGAGAAGGTAGCAGACTGCCTGCAGTCCTGACAGCCTATAAAAGCGCAGGAGGAGCAGCTGCGGCTCCAGAGCTGACAGAGCTTCACCTGAACGCATCACCAGACTCACCATGGCCCTGAACACGCTGCTTGCCACCTTCCTGTGCACCATCGTGCTGCCCGTGCTGCTGTTCCTGGTGGCGCTCAAGCTGTGGGAGGTGTACATGATCCGGGGCCGAGACCCGAGCTGCTGCAGCCCGCTGCCCCCCGGCTCCATGGGTTTACCTTTCATCGGAGAGACGCTGCAGCTCATCCTGCAGGTAAACCATGGCCCGGTATCACATGCACGCGTGGATAAGGATGCTCGATACACAGTAGAAACTCGTGTTCAACTTTTTTACATTTACTTTTGTCTGTTTTCATTGGCAAACGTATTATTTCATGGCAGAGTTAAACATTGTATTTTACTGGAGGACATTCAAAAAATAATAATCTAAATGCCCATAACGGATTAATTCAGTTTTTTAAATGAGTTTGTCATCCCAGTATTGTTGATGAATTAGATTAAAGATGTACTTAACAAGGCATTGCACATGAGTTAGAAATATAATAATAAAGCATAAAAACACAAACAGCAAATAGGCCTATACAAATCAACAGTACAACTATATTTATCTAGAGTATTTAAAACAGGCGCAGTATCATTTTAAAGATCTCTTTAAATGACATTTGTATTTATTATTTAGTTTTTTAAATTTATTTTGTATAACTTCAGAGATGAATCAGTGTGTGTTTATTTGTTGTATCAGTGTGTAGTCAGATATGATAATAGTGTGTGTCTGTGCAGAGGAGGAAGTTCCTGCGGATGAAGCGGCAGAAGTACGGCTACATCTACCGGACACACCTCTTCGGGAACCCCACGGTGCGCGTGACCGGAGCGGACAACGTCAGGCAGATTCTGCTGGGAGAGAACAAGCTCGTGTCCGCGCAGTGGCCTGCGTCTGTGCGCACCATCCTGGGCTCGGACACTCTGTCCAACGTGCACGGAGCCCTGCACAAGAGCAAGAAAAAGGTGCGTGAGGAATTCATTTAAAACCATCCTCACTTATTTGCTAATGAAATGTGAAGCTTCAGTGTCTGAGTGAATGGAAAAGAAAATATCCTTCATCTGTGTTTTCCTCATGCTCGATGGTGCTTCATGTATATAAGAGAAAACACTGCGGCTCACGTCACTGCTGCGATTGTTAACATGTTATGACCAATAGTCTGATATTCAGCACTTGTGATCATTTGATACTAAAAATCGTATTTCCTGGGAAAGTCTGCTTCTCCAGTTCTCCCACCAGAGGTCCACTGAGTTTATATATAGTAAAGCCTACAAAACGAACCAAGATTAATGCAGTTAAGAAACATCTCATTTGTGTTAAAAAATGCTTGTTTTAAGTAGATCTGCTCTTTTTGTATCTTAAGGAATAATGTCAGGTTTTTTACTTGTTCTAAGCATTTCTGGACGGATGAGTCTATAAGGAGAAGTTTGCATTACACTTAGACAACATGATAAGATCTTCTTCATACCTGCTGTGTAAGCATATCGCCCAAGACGTGCCAGTCACTGCTCAGGAACGTGTCTGAATAATACCACATTTGCTTTCATAATAACACCTCACCCTCTCTTCTCCAGGCCATCATGCGGGCTTTCTCCAGAGAGGCTCTGAGCTCTACATCCCCGTCATCCAGGAGGAGGTGCGGGCGGCCGTGAAGGAGTGGACGGAGAAGGACTCCTGCGTGCTGGTCTACCCGGAGATGAAGCGGCTGATGTTCCGCATCGCCATGAGGATCCTGCTGGGCTTCGAGCCAGAGCAGATCAAGACGGACGAGCAGCAGCTGGTGGAAGCTTTCGAGGAAATGATCAAGAACCTGTTCTCTCTGCCCATCGACGTGCCGTTCAGCGGACTGTACCGGGTAAGAGACAGACACATCCTCGCCCTACGCTCACTTTAAATCTGTAAAGACATAGATTTCATTTGAAAATGAACAATGAAACATACATTACTATTGTAAAGTTAAGTAATTAATGAAGAGTTGGACCATAACTGTATATTACATTGATATGTTGTACTATGTTTAACAGTCAACACATGAGAGCACATTTGCAGAATTCTAAAACTCAAGCGAGTAAATATAGAATAACTAATGAATGTATGGAGGAAGAACAGCTGTGGAATGAAAACTGATTTTGTTAAATGGGTTTAAACATTTGAAAACTCTGGTTCTGTTCCTACCGTCATAAGATATTAACATAGTAAATAAGTGTCAGTCTATGTCATATTCTTACGTAGGGTTTCTTTTTGCTGTCCTCCAGGGCCTGAAGGCGAGGAACTTCATCCACTCCAAGATAGAGGAGAACATCAAGAAGAAGATGCAGGACTCAGACAAAGAGTCCAAACACCAAGACGCCCTTCAGCAGCTGATCGACAGCAGCAAGACGAGCGGGGAGCCGCTCAGCATGCAGGTGATCACCACGTCTCCCACGTCAACATGTGTCTCCTTCTCACCATCCATTCAATGATAGGCTTCGAACTCATTCTGTTCGTCTACCTTATCTACTTCCAGGCCATCAAGGGAGTCTGCCACAGAGCTGCTCTTCGGGGGCCACGAGACCACCGCCAGCACGGCCACCTCCCTGGTCATGTCCTGGGCCTGAACCCTGAGGTTGTGGATAAACTGAGGCAGGAACTAATGGAGAAGGTAAATACAACGGAACATATTAAGCTTGTTTTTCCAACACTTTAAATAGTGGCAATTTAGACATGTTATAAAATATTGCAATACTTAATCACATGTAATAATTAAGCAGGACATTAGGAGTTAATTATTGATCTTGAAAACCGGTAATTTACCAAAAAGTTTGGGATTTTAAGTACAGATACTAATTTGTCATGAACTTTCAGCACACGTTTATGGTCTTCTTCAGCAAACCAAATCCATGTCTCCATTACATGTAAACTCTAGTTGCTAGGGAAGATCATGGTTTAGTAAGAGGAATATCCTAAAGTGTCCTCAAACATCTTTTGTAGGGAAATGCCTGTTAATATCGGCTGTGACGTAGTCTTTTATAGACAGCTCTCTCCCATTCCTCGGCATGTATCACTACACGTTGGTTAGTGCCATCCTTCCAACATGCCTTTGCGTCTCTGTGTTCAGGAGGAGCAGGGGGCAGACCTCCACAGTCTGGACCTTGAGTCGTTGGAGCAGTTGAAATACACCGGCTGTTGTGATTAAGGAGACTCCTGAGGATCAACCCTCCTGTTCCTGGAGGCTTCAGAGTGGCCCTCAAGACCTTTGAACTCAATGTAAGTTTACAACTATTTACTAGATGTGTTAAGAAGTGGCAGCTTGAAGATGAATCAATCGGCCTGCTTACTGATCATCTGCCTCGTCCTTTCAGGGTTTCCAAATCCCCAAAGGCTGGAACGTATCTACAGCATCTGTGACACCCACGATGTGGCGGAGTGCTTCCCCAACAAGGAGACTTCCAGCCGGAGCGCTTCATGTCCAAACCCTCCGCCGACTCCTCAGATTCCAGTACATCCCGTTCGGCGGGGGCTCCAGGATGTGTGTGGGCAAGAGTTTGCTAAAGTCCTGCTGAAGATCTTCTCGTAGAGGTGGTCACCAAGTGTCACTGGACCCTTTTAAACGGGCCCCCCACCATGAAAACAGGACCTACTGTGTACCCTGTGGACAATCTGCCAACTAAGTTTACCAGCTATGCATAAAAAATCAAGAAAGATGTTGAGGGGTTGTTTTTCCTTTAGAGTAAAATATATAAGGGTTTCCCAAAAGCATCAAATCATTTGTTTTTGTTTTTTAAATCAAAGCTACTTTGGGATTTTTGGAAAGAAACTGCTACATTTACACTTCGACCAAAATATGTTGTAATTCTGAGTCTTATGGACTTGTGTTGATGATCTTTCTTTTAATAACGTGAAATGTACATATTGTAGATGACTTCAGAACATATTTTATACTATGATGTTATTACAGTGGATTTGTATAAATTGATATAAATATATATATATACGTTTTGTTGACAAACTAAACAAGATGCACTATACACAGACATGGAACACTTTAATCAGCTCAGAGGTGTACCGATAGGATTTGTACATAATAATGTAGAGTTTGTTATATAACTTTGTATCTTGCCTCAACTTATTTAAGTGACTTGTATGGGCTTTTTATTTAATAAAATTGTTTTGCGGAGAATCTTGGTGTTTGTCTTTTAATCTAAGGGCTACAGTGTAATGTAAAAACACAATATGTACACAACGTGTCCTTTCATTGTGAGTGAGCAGAAACTAATCAAGTGGACAGCTGGAGTAAGGTTAGCTTACTTCGCATGAAGACTGGATGCAGAAAAGGGAGCTAGCTGGACACAAACTTCTGGCTTGCACCTGATCTGTCTCTTAAGAAGTTACGTTCCCATACAACAACACTTTATAGTCAAACACATTCCCAGTTAAATGGCCTACATTTTTCAGTATCACAAATACATTTGAAATAAAGACAGGACTTTCACCCAGGAGGCTTCTGTTCCGGTGTGAAAGCGAAAGTCACCAAGCTTTTTTCAATATAAATCTGCCGCGGTAATCGAGATGACAATGTGTTTCCCTCCAAACGGGATGACTTATCACTGAGTGTGCGCTCTCTGCAGGTATGTGTGTGTGTGTGTGTGTGTGTGTGTGTGTGTGTGTGTGTGTGTGTGTGTGTGTGTGTGTGTGTGTGTGTGTGTGTGTGTGTGCGTGCGTGCGCGCGTGTGTGCGTGTGTGTGTGTGTGTGCGTGCACGTGTGTGTGTGTGTGTGTTGTGTGTGTGTGTGTTGTGTGGTGTGTGTGTGTGTGTGTGTGGTGTGTGTGGAGCGTGTGTGTGTGTGTGTGTGTGTGAATAATGATAACAGTAAACACATTACCAGATCAGTTCTGATACAGAGACACGCTCCCTGAACATTTAACAGATAAGGAAAGTAACTACATACGTATATATATATATATATATATATCTACAGTTACCCACCTCTACAGTTCAGACATACTACATACTTTTAAAGATGTTTTCCCACTGTATGTTTCTACTTTTACTTGAGCAAAGAGTTAGTACTTTTCCACAACAGGTTTACTTCATGTTGACCTCATGTGTATGAGCCGACAGAAGACGTACCTGAATACATGAATAACATAGATAAGGGAATACAATTGATAGAAAGAAGTACACATTTTGATATTTCTCCTTAAGCCACAGTTGTTACAGAAATATTTGTTATGTATCTTGCTACCCTATTTATATTTTTCTTTCCATAGGTAAATAACCTGTAGTATTTATCCGTGCATACAAAAATAATACAATGTAAACTCCGTTTTTTCGTTTTATCGGGGCAAACAATTAATATAGCTCCTAATTTAACAGGAAAACTGATGCAAGATTAACAGGAAATCATTTTCTCAAGATGTATCCAAATCTTTTTTGTTGTCACAAGCTTCTGCTGTTATTGCATTTTATTTTGTGCAGTTTATCAGTTGGTCTGCACTATTGTTATTATGCATTGAATATAAACGTAATTATCCTTACAATAGTCAGAGGTGGTGACTTTCTGGCGGTGTGCCTGCAGGTGATCAGCAGCTGCAGCGAGGGGAAGACATTCTCCACACTTGAACCTCCCTTCACCCCCCCCCCCCCCCCATCCCTGCTTTATCACACCTGCACAGCAGAATCCTGTTTCACACATTCGCATTGTGATGAGAAAAACTCAGCAGCTCGAAACTCACCCACCCTGACACGCATCAGCGCTGCTGTCCGTCACACACTGAGTCAACACGCACATTCATATTAACTTGTGTTAATAGTGCTGCTGTTGGGTTCATTACAGCGGTCTGTTTACTGTTCACATAATATTTGCATATCATTAAATATATTTTATTTAATCACTAGACCTTTTCTGTTATCATCAGGTTAGTTACTCTGCTCAAGTCAAAAGTCAAAAATAAGTGCATTCATATTAATTATCATTTTTTCCTGGACTGAATGTGACATTTCCTTTGATCTATGAAAACAAATCCTAATGGAATGCAGGGGTTAACAATTACTGAAATGACTGTCCCTGCGTCCACTTCAAAAACGTCTCAGAATGCTTTTACTGGGCTGTTCTATTTTAGGGAATGTCCTAAAAAATATAAATTTGTACTAATTTCAATTAAATAGATTGGAAACATTGCATCATCATCTAAAGCACAATATGATCTGACATGATGGATGCAGGCCCAGGTATTATTCTTCAAAAAAGAAACGTTACACAGGAAGTGAGGGTCAGTTGGAGCTGTGAAGCATAGTTTTTTACTGTTGGCCCTCGAAGTAGTTAAATAGCGATGAAGCCCTGAGCGGTGAGAAAATAAATAAACTGATCCATTTCGAAGACTGTTTACGACTTAAGGACAGGTGGGAAAAATGGCTAGAATAATACATTCTTTAAAAAATCACCCATCAAAAGGGTAGACATGCGTTTAATGGGTGAAAGAAAGGTTTTGCCCATATCATCATGTAATTAACAGGGGGGAAATGTTTTTTTATATTTACCTTGCATCCCAACCCAAAATGTTTTCGACCAACATAATAATATACCATCACTAAATTAGTCACTGCACAAATACCACCTTGGGGATCACCTTGACCCTCACTAAAGGACAATATTGCTCAACAGGAAACAATAACATCTAAATGGCTGGATTTACTGGCAACGCAATTCTCAGCGGAAAAGTCCCAGCCATATCCCGTGGTCATGTTACTTGATAAAGATCCCTTTCTGAAAACATTGAAACCTTTTTCCCCTGTGAAATGATCCGGGCAAAACTTTTTAAACCGGTTTTCAGATGTGAATTTTAATAAATAACCTATTTATCATAGCAAAACCTTTTATTCACCTGTTTTTCAATTCAAAAACACAGGAGAGAAAACAATATTGATTGGATTTTGGAAATTAGAAATAATTTTTTCTCTCGCTTGCTTCCATACAAAGTCTAAAAAAAGTCGAAGTCATTGAATCCAAGCCATGGAGGAGATCCATGATATGCCAAGGCTTTTTCGCTGTGTGTGTGTGTGTGTGTGTGTGTGTGTGTGTGTGTGTGTGTGTGTGTGTGTGTGTGTTGTGTGTGTGTGTGTGTGTGTGTGTGTGTGTGTGTGTGTGTGTGTGTGTGTGTGTGTGGCCTGGCATTACTATACTTGTGGGGACTTAAATCTGTCTACACAGTCACGTGTGGGGACTCGCCTCCCTTATGGGGACAAATTGGAGGTCCCCATAAGGGGGATCATTAATTTTAGGGGTGAAGACTTGGTTAGGATTAGGGTAAGGGTTAGGGTTATGGCATGTGTTGGTTATGGTTAGGTTAGGATAAGTCTCCAGGAAATGCATGTAAGTCAATGTAATGTCACCTGAAGTGATGTATAAATGGTGTGTGTGTGTGTGTGTGTGTGTGTGTGTGTGTGTGTGTTGTGTGTGTGTGTGTGTGTGTGTGTGTGTGTGTGTGTGTGTGTGATGTGTGTGTGTGTGTGTTGTGTGTGTTGTGTGTGTGTGTGTGTGTGTGTTTGTGTGTGTGTGTGTGTGTGTGTGTGTGTGTGTGTGTGTGTGTGTGTGTGGTGTGTGTGTGTGTGTGTGTGTGTGTGTGTGTGTGTGTGTGTGATAGTTCCCACCGGGGTGACCTCGGGGCGACCCTCTTTAAAAACGTACACAGTCAGCCAGAACCAGACAGATCCAACCATGTAATGTGTTGTTGTAAAGCAGCAGCCAAACTGTCTCTCTGACTGACCGATAACCTGCCACACACACACACACACACACACACACACACACACACACACACACACACACACACACACACACCACACACACACACACACACACACACACACACACACACACACACACACACACACACACATAAACACACGTCCTGTCGTTATGGCAGGTCGTAAAAAAACAAGAGGCCATACGCAGAGTGAGATTTGGTGGCTCGGCAGATGAGCGCCTTCTCTGCTCGGTGTGTTTACTTTTCATGCGGCGTAGCCCGGGGATAAACTTGCCGTGCGTGTGCGTGCGTGTGCGCGCATCCCCCCCGCCTGTCTCTCCTGACCCAAGTTTGAACCCGCTGAGAGATATCATTTTTATAACAAACCACACTCACACACACACGCACGGTTACACACAGAGCAGGTCAAAGTCTTGCAGATTAGGCAGAGTTGACTGATAGAAGCTGGAGTCAGGCAGAGGGCAGCAGCTTCAGAGTGTTAATCATCATTTCATCTCTCATTGTTATACCGACAAAGTCGCGGAGGACGCAGCAGCGTCGCCTGTACAATGAGCTGCCGCAGAATTAAAGAAAAAGCCGGCTTCGCGCTGAATGGTGCCACGGGGAGAAGGATTAAGACATCCTTCCACTGGACTCTCTTTTCCATTTGGGCTGGAAATGTGCTGCTTAAAAGCATTCTGCTCCTGAATGCAGGCCGCCCTGCAGGCATTAATTACTGATCCCACAAGCGGGGCTTAGCCAAGGTAATGAGTGTGTAAACTAGCTGCCTTATTGCCAACAAAGGCGTCTTGGGACGCGACCCATTGTCTCAGGGAATCATCACCTTTTCTCAGTGAAATGCGCCGCGGATTGTCTGCGTTCAACAGGAGGTAGGGATTATGGATGCGGCCCCGAACAAATGGCTAGGCAAGGCAGCCAGGACAGGCCGGGGGGGGGGCGGGACCCAGCGGGACCCACAATTAAAGATGAACTTTGAGTGAACTAATTTATCTGAGGGAGGAGAAGGTAGCAGACTGCCTGCAGTCCTGACAGCCTATAAAAGCGCAGGAGGAGCAGCTGCGGCTCCAGAGCTGACAGAGCTTCACCTGAACGCATCACCAGACTCACCATGGCCCTGAACACGCTGCTTGCCACCTTCCTGTGCACCATCGTGCTGCCCGTGCTGCTGTTCCTGGTGGCGCTCAAGCTGTGGGAGGTGTACATGATCCGGGGCCGAGACCCGAGCTGCTGCAGCCCGCTGCCCCCCGGCTCCATGGGTTTACCTTTCATCGGAGAGACGCTGCAGCTCATCCTGCAGGTAAACCATGGCCCGGTATCACATGCACGCGTGGATAAGGATGCTCGATACACAGTAGAAACTCGTGTTCAACTTTTTTACATTTACTTTTGTCTGTTTTCATTGGCAAACGTATTATTTCATGGCAGAGTTAAACATTGTATTTTACTGGAGGACATTCAAAAAAATAATAATCTAAATGCCATAACGGATTAATTCAGTTTTTAAATGAGTTTGTCATCCCAGTATTGTTGATGAATTAGATTAAAGATGTACTTAACAAGGCATTGCACATGAGTTAGAAATATAATAATAAAGCATAAAAACACAAACAGCAAATAGGCCTATACAAATCAACAGTACAACTATATTTATCTAGAGTATTTAAAACAGGCGCAGTATCATTTTAAAGATCTCTTTAAATGACATTTGTATTTATTATTTAGTTTTTTAAATTTATTTTGTATAACTTCAGAGATGAATCAGTGTGTGTTTATTTGTTGTATCAGTGTGTAGTCAGATATGATAATAGTGTGTGTCTGTGCAGAGGAGGAAGTTCCTGCGGATGAAGCGGCAGAAGTACGGCTACATCTACCGGACACACCTCTTCGGGAACCCCACGGTGCGCGTGACCGGAGCGGACAACGTCAGGCAGATTCTGCTGGGAGAGAACAAGCTCGTGTCCGCGCAGTGGCCTGCGTCTGTGCGCACCATCCTGGGCTCGGACACTCTGTCCAACGTGCACGGAGCCCTGCACAAGAGCAAGAAAAAGGTGCGTGAGGAATTCATTTAAAACCATCCTCACTTATTTGCTAATGAAATGTGAAGCTTCAGTGTCTGAGTGAATGGAAAAGAAAATATCCTTCATCTGTGTTTTCCTCATGCTCGATGGTGCTTCATGTATATAAGAGAAAACACTGCGGCTCACGTCACTGCTGCGATTGTTAACATGTTATGACCAATAGTCTGATATTCAGCACTTGTGATCATTTGATACTAAAAATCGTATTTCCTGGGAAAGTCTGCTTCTCCAGTTCTCCCACCAGAGGTCCACTGAGTTTATATATAGTAAAGCCTACAAAACGAACCAAGATTAATGCAGTTAAGAAACATCTCATTTGTGTTAAAAAATGCTTGTTTTAAGTAGATCTGCTCTTTTTGTATCTTAAGGAATAATGTCAGGTTTTTTACTTGTTCTAAGCATTTCTGGACGGATGAGTCTATAAGGAGAAGTTTGCATTACACTTAGACAACATGATAAGATCTTCTTCATACCTGCTGTGTAAGCATATCGCCCAAGACGTGCCAGTCACTGCTCAGGAACGTGTCTGAATAATACCACATTTGCTTTCATAATAACACCTCACCCTCTCTTCTCCAGGCCATCATGCGGGCTTTCTCCAGAGAGGCTCTGGAGCTCTACATCCCCGTCATCCAGGAGGAGGTGCGGGCGGCCGTGAAGGAGTGGACGGAGAAGGACTCCTGCGTGCTGGTCTACCCGGAGATGAAGCGGCTGATGTTCCGCATCGCCATGAGGATCCTGCTGGGCTTCGAGCCAGAGCAGATCAAGACGGACGAGCAGCAGCTGGTGGAAGCTTTCGAGGAAATGATCAAGAACCTGTTCTCTCTGCCCATCGACGTGCCGTTCAGCGGACTGTACCGGGTAAGAGACAGACACATCCTCGCCCTACGCTCACTTTAAATCTGTAAAGACATAGATTTCATTTGAAAATGAACAATGAAACATACATTACTATTGGTAAAGTTAAGTAATTAATGAAGAGTTGGACCATAACTGTATATTACATTGATATGTTGTACTATGTTTAACAGTCAACACATGAGAGCACATTTGCAGAATTCTAAAACTCAAGCGAGTAAATATAGAATAACTAATGAATGTATGGAGGAAGAACAGCTGTGGAATGAAAACTGATTTTGTTAAATGGGTTTAAACATTTGAAAACTCTGGTTCTGTTCCTACCGTCATAAGATATTAACATAGTAAATAAGTGTCAGTCTATGTCATATTCTTACGTAGGGTTTCTTTTTGCTGTCCTCCAGGGCCTGAAGGCGAGGAACTTCATCCACTCCAAGATAGAGGAGAACATCAAGAAGAAGATGCAGGACTCAGACAAAGAGTCCAAACACCAAGACGCCCTTCAGCAGCTGATCGACAGCAGCAAGACGAGCGGGGAGCCGCTCAGCATGCAGGTGATCACCACGTCTCCCACGTCAACATGTGTCTCCTTCTCACCATCCATTCAATGATTAGGGCTCGAACTCATTCTGTTCGTCTACCTTATCTACTTCCAGGCCATCAAGGAGTCTGCCACAGAGCTGCTCTTCGGGGGCCACGAGACCACCGCCAGCACGGCCACCTCCCTGGTCATGTTCCTGGGCCTGAACCCTGAGGTTGTGGATAAACTGAGGCAGGAACTAATGGAGAAGGTAAATACAACGGAACATATTAAGCTTGTTTTTCCAACACTTTAAATAGTGGCAATTTAGACATGTTATAAAATATTGCAATACTTAATCACATGTAATAATTAAGCAGGACATTAGGAGTTAATTATTGATCTTGAAAACCGGTAATTTACCAAAAAGTTTGGGATTTTAAGTACAGATACTAATTTGTCATGAACTTTCAGCACACGTTTATGGTCTTCTTCAGCAAACCAAATCCATGTCTCCATTACATGTAAACTCTAGTTGCTAGGGAAGATCATGGTTTAGTAAGAGGAATATCCTAAAGTGTCCTCAAACATCTTTTGAGGGAAATGCCTGTTAATATCGGCTGTGACGTAGTCTTTTATAGACAGCTCTCTCCCATTCCTCGGCATGTATCACTACACGTTGGTTAGTGCCATCCTTCCAACATGCCTTTGCGTCTCTGTGTTCAGGAGGAGCAGGGGGCAGACCTCCACAGTCTGGACCTTGAGTCGTTGGAGCAGTTGAAATACACCGGCTGTGTGATTAAGGAGACTCTGAGGATCAACCCTCCTGTTCCTGGAGGCTTCAGAGTGGCCCTCAAGACCTTTGAACTCAATGTAAGTTTACAACTATTTACTAGATGTGTTAAGAAGTGGCAGCTTGAAGATGAATCAATCGGCCTGCTTACTGATCATCTGCCTCGTCCTTTCAGGGTTTCCAAATCCCCAAAGGCTGGAACGTTATCTACAGCATCTGTGACACCCACGATGTGGCGGAGTGCTTCCCCAACAAGGAGGACTTCCAGCCGGAGCGCTTCATGTCCAAACCCTCCGCCGACTCCTCCAGATTCCAGTACATCCCGTTCGGCGGGGGCTCCAGGATGTGTGTGGGCAAAGAGTTTGCTAAAGTCCTGCTGAAGATCTTCCTCGTAGAGGTGGTCACCAAGTGTCACTGGACCCTTTTAAACGGGCCCCCCACCATGAAAACAGGACCTACTGTGTACCCTGTGGACAATCTGCCAACTAAGTTTACCAGCTATGCATAAAAAATCAAGAAAGATGTTGAGGGGTTGTTTTTCCTTTAGAGTAAAATATATAAGGGTTTCCCAAAAGCATCAAATCATTTGTTTTTGTTTTTTAAATCAAAGCTACTTTGGGATTTTTGGAAAGAAACTGCTACATTTACACTTCGACCAAAATATGTTTGTAATTCTGGTCTTATGGACTTGTGTTGATGATCTTTCTTTTTAATAACGTGAAATGTACATATTGTAGATGACTTCAGAACATATTTTATACTATGATGTTATTACAGTGGATTTGTATAAATTGATATAAATATATATATATACGTTTTGTTTGACAAACTAAACAAGATGCACTATACACAGACATGGAACACTTTAATCAGCTCAGAGGTGTACCGATAGGATTTTGTACATAATAATGTAGAGTTTGTTTATATAACTTTTGTATCTTGCCTCAACTTATTTAAGTGACTTGTATGGGCTTTTTATTTAATAAAATTGTTTTGCGGAGAATCTTGGTGTTTGTCTTTTAATCTAAGGGCTACAGTGTAATGTAAAAACACAATATGTACACAACGTGTCTTTCATTTGTGAGTGAGCAGAAAACTAATCAAAGTGGACAGCTGGAGTAAGGTTAGCTTACTTCGCATGAAGACTGGATGCAGAAAAGGGAGCTAGCTGGACACAAACTTCTGGCTTGCACCTGATCTGTCTCTTAAGAAGTTACGTTCCCATACAACAACACTTTATAGTCAAACACATTCCCAGTTAAATGGCCTACATTTTTCAAGTATCACAAATACATTTGAAATAAAGACAGGACTTTCACCCAGGAGGCTTCTGTTCCGGTGTGAAAGCGAAAGTCACCAAGCTTTTTTCAATATAAATCTGCCGCGGTAATCGAGATGACAATGTGTTTCCCTCCAAACGGGATGACTTATCAGGTTAGGTGTATAATGGTATAAGGCTACGTTAACTGCTGTTAGCGTAGCGCTCCAGGATCTGTCGGTTGTCACGTTGCTTTGTGGGTGATTTGACACCAGATTTTGACAAGAAAGAAGACATGGAAAACTAATATCTTATTCTGCTGCATGTCATATGTCATATCACATATGTTAAAAAACGCACATGTATGTCAACATGACATCCTTGAAGTCTTTCTTCACAAACATGTTTTTCCGCTTGCCAAGCAATTCTGATCTGTGCTAGCTTTAGCGCAGGTTACCAGACAGGGTCAGAGCAACACTTTTATATTTTTGTTTCTGTAAATTCACTGCACCTGGCTGTTATTCACCAATAACGTGTAGTAAAGATGATTCTGTACGAATGACTAAAACACGATAAAACATGCTAATCAGAGAGCTATATAGGTGTAGGTAACAAACCAGGCTAGCTCTCCTTTATCCAGTCTGCTAGTTTATGCTAAGCTAGGCTAACTGAGTCGTGGCTCCTTATCCATACTTATCACACAGACATGAGATGCAGTATATCAATCTTCTAATATTATTCTTAGGAAGAAAACACATATTGCATTTGGTATGATTTAAAAGCTCATGTACTGGTTTTAGTAGAAAGCCTGAACTCTGAAGTCGGCTATCTGAGCTAAAGAGATATACTGCGGAATGTTAACCTGCAAGCACAAACACTAATTAGTAGAGATCATCTAATTAAAAGAAAAGGTGTAATGAAGTTGTTAGTTATCTATGTTTGAACATGACTAGATAAACATGGTATATTTGAAAACCCCAGGTACAATGAGCTGATGACAGTTAATGTATTTACTTTGTGGACACAGAGGGTGGGTGGCCCTCACACACACTCACACACATTCCATCATCCTTACAGAATCAATAAATTGTAGAGAAAAGGAAAATAGGAGAGAAATGTGGAATCCATAGAAGGAGGCCGAGCAGAGGGCTGATGACCCTGGCAGATGAGCAGACAGGGTGAGCAAGAGTTCACTCTGATCAGTTCACCTTCAGGGCACGGCACCACTGAAGAGCGGCAGAGGAAGCGTGGTGGTGGGCCGGGAGCATGGGGACGTGTTCACTGTGGGGTCAGAGATAAGGGTCATACATTAAGGCAACAAACGGGTCGCTGTGAGTTCTGGTGTTTCAATAGGACGGGCGGTGCTTCAAACAAGCCAAGTGAAGATTCCTGTTGTCTTTAAAAAGGCAAAGAACCAATAACTGCAACCCAAATTATCATTATTCCAAAATAGCACAAGAGTTGGATCTTCATAATAAACTTACTGATAATTATTGATGATGAAGCACAAAAATAACTTTGAGCTACTGTGAGCTAAGATTCTGACTCTGAAAGACCAGTGGAGCTCGAACAAATGGTGTTATATTGATAATAAAGAGGGAGACTTTGCATATGAACACTTCAAAGTATTACACTATTAGCTGCAGAACTTACGTTGATCGAAACCGATTCTTTTTCATTACAAACTTTTGATTATCACTAAGATGTCTCTTGCACAGCTACGGGATCGATCCTGACACAATATCACTCGTCGTCTGACCATAACCACTAGGAATATGTAACTGTGTAACAGTAAGTGGGAAACATCGTGAAGCAACCAATACAACGACTCCTAACAATGCAGGAAACATATAAGGTAAGACTCTTAAACCAGCCGTGTACCAACAACACCGTACGGTCATCACATCTGAGGGAAACGTGTCTTCTTCCAGGTTATGATCGCTTTAAAGAAACCTAACCATGTCATGTAGATTCCACTCACCACATCTTTAGCAACAGAGATCGGCAACCTGTGAGGAAAGCAGTTCCCCTCACATCCTAAGGGAGAATCTGTTTTCATTTAAGCAACATGGCTTAATCAGCAGTTTCTCTGAGTAACCTGCACGTTGAAACAAATGGATTACAGCGGATCTGTTTCAGTGTCGGCAACACGATCTTTTGACTGCACGTATTCGTCACATAACGTCTTATGTGCCGGCTAAATGAGAGTGTTTGTGCAGCTTCACTGGCAGATGTGCCTTGGCCTCTTTCTCACGTTGTTCCTCTTTCTGATTTACATCCCGCTCCTCCTCTGCACGGCCACGTCTTCACGTGGTGCTGTTGTCCCTGGCCCTGGTTTATTACTGTGCTACTTGTGATTATTGGACCCACACATGCTGGACCGTTGTACGTATTGTAAGTCACTGTTGATAAGAGTTCCAGCTTAATGGCCAAATTGTAATAGTAAATTGCAGCTGACACCTTTATGTCCGACCATCCTATCCCCGCGAGTCCAGCCCTCGAATGCTGTGAATGAACTTCTCTGAACTTTGCCTCCTCGGCTCATTCTAAAGAGCGCCTGCTTGCCTCCATTGTTCCCCATCGCCCAGTGGAGACAGCACCGTGCACGGCCAAGGCCATTTCCCTCTACATTCGTGACCATTGTAGTGAATTTACAACACGGTGTTGAAAGACTTTGAAACCAACTTGCTTTCAATCAGACCGTCAGGCCTGAACACGGCGAGAGTAAATCATTGTTATCGCTAGAAGTAGTGTTATTAAAGGCAACACTTTTATACACCACACCACTTGTTGCCATGAGCAGTGCAGGAGAGAGGTGAGGGGCGGAGGCTGGGGGACAGAGCCACCACAGATGAGAGGAGAGAACAAGGGTTTGGTCTATGTTTAAAGATGTAAACACCCTGTGAAAGTATGGTGACAAAGTGTTTTAGGGAGAACATTTGATATCACAAATACACTTTCCTTTCCTTTCCTGGCAGACTCATGAATGAAACTTTGCTACATGTATCTCAAGCTCTAGCTCTATGTTGTTGCATAGATTTCACTAAAGATATCTAACCATAGGGAAAATATCCCCATGTAACCAATGATCAAAATGGTAGGTCAATGTTATCTCTCTTCTTTCACCCCAGTGGATGTTCCGCTTTCAAGTTGATTCAACTTTTAAAACGTTTTTCCTGACATGTTCTTTTGTAAGGGTTTGATCTCAAATGAAAGCCACAGTGCGGTTACTCGGCCACGGTGCGGTAACTCGGCCACGGTGCGGTAACTCGGCCACAGTGCGGTTACTCGGCCACGGTGCGGTTACTCGGCCACGGTGCGGTTACTCGGCCACGGTGCGGTTACTCGGCCACGGTGCGGTTACTCGGCCACGGTGCGGTAACTCGGCCACGGTGCGGTAACTCGGCCACGGTGCGGTTACTCGGCCACGGTGCGGTAACTCGGCCACGGTGCGGTTACTCGGCCACGGTGCGGTAACTCGGCCACGGTGCGGTAACTCGGCCACGGTGCGGTTACTCGGCCACGGTGCGGTTACTCGGCCACGGTGCGGTTACTCGGCCACGGTGCGGTTACTCGGCCACGGTGCGGTTACTCGGCCACGGTGCGGTTACTCGGCCACGGTGCGGTAACTCGGCCACGGTGCGGTAACTCGGCCACGGTGCGGTTACTCGGCCACGGTGCGGTAACTCGGCCACGGTGCGGTTACTCGGCCACGGTGCGGTAACTCGGCCACGGTGCGGTAACTCGGCCACGGTGCGGTTACTCGGCCACGGTGCGGTTACTCGGCCACGGTGCGGTTACTCGGCCACGGTGCGGTAACTCGGCCACGGTGCGGTAACTCGGCCACGGTGCGGTTACTCGGCCACGGTGCGGTAACTCGGCCACGGTGCGGTAACTCGGCCACGGTGCGGTAACTCGGCCACGGTGCGGTAACTCGGCCACGGTGCGGTAACTCGGCCACAGTGCGGTTACTCGGCCACGGTGCGGTTACTCGGCCACGGTGCGGTAACTCGGCCACGGTGCGGTAACTCGGCCACGGTGCGGTTACTCGGCCACGGTGCGGTAACTCGGCCACGGTGCGGTTACTCGGCCACGGTGCGGTAACTCGGCCACGGTGCGGTAACTCAGCCACGGTGCGGTAACTCGGCCACGGTGCGGTAACTCGGCCACGGTGCGGTAACTCGGCCACGGTGCGGTTACTCGGCCACAGTGCGGTTACTCGGCCACGGTGCGGTTACTCGGCCACGGTGCGGTAACTCGGCCACGGTGCGGTAACTCGGCCACGGTGCGGTTACTCGGCCACGGTGCGGTAACTCGGCCACGGTGCGGTTATTCGGCCACGGTGCGGTAACTCGGCCACGGTGCGGTAACTCAGCCACGGTGCGGTAACTCGGCCACAGTGCGGTTACTCGGCCACGGTGCGGTAACTCGGCCACGGTGAGAAAGCACTTTAAATGCAACGGGCCGTTATTTGCTCTGATGACCAAGGTCGTTGAGAATCAATGAGCTTATAGAGTGTTTGAGAAGTCAATGAAAGTCAATGGGAGTGTTAATTCCTCAAAGTGCGCTCGCACTGCGTCTGCTGGCCCCGGGGCCCCTGCTGTGGACTCGTATGAGGGCCACATAAGCCATGCTAATGCCTCATTAGCATGGCTGTTGGTGGCTCACTGTGAGTATTCATAATTTGAAAGAGCGTTGACAAGTTCAGCGGGTCAGCTGGAGTGCAGCTCCCGGGGACAGAGGGGCTGATTGCATCACACCTCCTTATCACACAGGTACTGATCAAAGGTCACTGAGGTGTGGCTTCATGTTAAAGAGGGTCCTTTACAAATCACAGTCGCCTGGAATGAAACTGTTATGCTCAAATACTTTCTGCAGCTGCAGCAAACCTGAACAGTTTCAGAAGGAAACTAACATTCTTACATTGTCATTATATTGCTGTGCTTTAAACCAAAAGTCATGGTTATGTTGTTGAAGTGTGTTACGGTCTGTAACTTTCTGCATGCTCTCTCTCCTGCCACAACCAGTGATGTAAACATATGTATGTGTGTGACTTTCCTATACACTCCAACACTAGTTTGTACTGTGGAAACATCTGCAGCAGGCAGACTGAACACCACCTGTGCAAAGCAGGGGTCAATGCAAAGGCAGATCAGCTGTGGATGGTTTCTTACTCAGTGCCATTGCCATCTAGCTGTTTAGCAGAGAACCCTCACCACATAATAAACATACCTTCAACTGGTCATGTGATCAATGACCCCCAATGTCCACTGAACACTGACCACCAGCTGCCGTTCTAGCACAACTGTGTTTCACTTTTGGCATAGTTGTATTGTATCTGCTTCCTGGGTCTGTTTTAAATGAAGCAGCTTGAATCTATGAAGCACGACATTTACTTTCTTAAATGTTATACAGTTTATATCTGGAAAGAAACATTTGATGATATTTGTCTTTCATTTTAACACAGCTTAGTTGTGTACTTGATTCTGATTGGTTACTTTTGACCGCTGCTAAGGACGCTCTGATCAAGTGACCATGTGCAGTCATATCAATCCACAGAACAAAGTAGTGTCTTAAAAAGTAGTAGCAAACCTCAATCAGTGTTAGTGTCATGTTACATTTCATTGGTAATGCTGCAGTTCCAGCCATCTCTACCTCGTAGAAAGGAACATTTTTTAATTTTTTAATTTATTTCCTGTCAGACAGCACATCCGTTGAGAGAGGCCCAAAAGTAAACGCCATGCGTCTGTTTGGATAGAGTCACTTTCAGATCCACACACACACACACACACACACACACACACACACACACACACACACACACACACACACACACACACACACACACACACACACACACACACACACACACACACACACACACACACACACACACACACACACACACACACACACACACACACACACACACACACACACACACACACACACTGCTTACAGTGGGGTAGCACTATATTGCTGTTCTGTTTGGAATCCGTCTGTCAGAATCTGGCATGGGAATACTTGGATGCGTCTTACAGGTTCCCCCTGATCCTGTTCTGTGTGTGTCCTCCACCTGTTTGCCCCATCCTTATTTGTGTTGGCCTGTATAGCACTGACTGAATGTGACGGGGCAGCTGAAGGATGTTTTACGTTCAACTGTGAACAGTGAAATCATCTATAGCAGCCAACTGTGGGACAGTGAATCATACTGACACCCCGTCAGCCCTTCAGCAACACACAGCCTGCCTGCCCCAGGGACTACAGAAGGAAGAACACTTCCACACTTTAGTTCATACACTTGATATGTTCTTTAGCTTATTGCTTCCCTTTGGGCAGAGCTAGAGAGTGGTATTGATGTTTGCTCTTGGACTCTTGTAAGGAAAGCAAACCTGTGTTAAACTACCCCTTCAACACAGACACTGGGGGCAGGGGGAAAGCTCATTTATGTAGTTGTACCTTTTGCCTCTTGGCTTCTATTCAGTACAACAAAGAAAACTTCAACTTGGCGACTCCTGAATGTCACTGCCACTGATGATCTGTGTGTGTGAGTGTGCGTGCGTGCATGCGTGTGTGTGTGTGTGTGTGTGTGTGTGTGTGTGTGTGTGTGTGTGTGTGTGTGTGTGTGTGTGTGTGTGTGTGTGTGTGTGTGTGTGTGTGTGTGTGTGTGTGTGTGTGTGTGTGTGTGTGTGTGTGTGTTGTGTGTGTGTGTGTGTGTGTGTGTGTGTGTGTGTGTGTGTGTGTGTGTGTGTGTGAGCTTCAGTGTGTTTTCATTCTGCTCCCAAGCAAACCAGCTAGAGGTGCACATGGTCCCAACTGTGGTGGAAGAAGTACTCGGATAGAAATACTACAGTGTAAAAATACTCTGTTACAAGTAAAAGTCCTGCATTCTTAACCTTGCTAAAGTAACAGTACAAACGTATTGGCATCAAAATAAACTTAAAGTAAAAGTACTTATTGTGAGTAATGTCCCATTTCAGAATAACATATATTAAATGACTGGATTATAAGTACAAATTCCTCCAAATTCCTCCAAATAGTACTAGAGTAAACGTACTTCAATATATTACACCACTGACAGGAACACATAGAACCAAACTGGAGCATGCTCAGCTGTCAGCTACTGGACACTGAAGATTACGTCATTGTTGTTTGAAAACCAAACAACCCCCTGTCTAAAGTATGACCTTCAGACTGACAGCTGTTTGTGTCGGGAAGCTGCTGCTGAAAGATCACAGAATCACAGAAACACAGTGCAACCATCAAACGCTCTGATGTCATGAGTTGGTATTCAGCCAACCAACAGCCAGCAATAAAAGTGAATACACCCTCTAAACAGCCTCAGGTTAGGTGGCAACACTGATACGTGAACTGTAAACCCCAGATAACAATGGCTTGTTTTCTGGGTACTGTGACATGAGAGGCAGTATAGCACTTCTTTGAACTGTAACTTCGTAGTAGTGCATTTATCTCTACCTTATCCTGAAGTTCCTAGAAGGTTCCATTGTTATTTGCAATTGGAAATGTATTTAAGAAGACGGAAAATTGCTGGATTTTCAGTGCAGTTTAGGCACTGTGGGACTGTCTGTTGAATGCATGGCTCCACACTATTCAAACATACTGTGTGTTTCTTCCAAAGTACAGCACTTTATTCCAGTGGTCGCGTTAACCGAATATTTTCAATGGACATGGTAACTCAAGAGACAAAGAAAGTAATTAATACAAACAATTTTGTCAGTTAATTTATGTAACCGTAGCCAAAGTGTGACAGTCCGACGTCAGGCCGCTTAGTGAAAAAGCAAATTAAGCTAACTGTACTCGGCTAGCTTATCAAAATGTCTCACACGTGTAAGGTTTGTAAGGTCAGTACAGGGTCCATTCCTGCATGCATTTGGTTGTTTGTATTCAAAGTGTTTTCAAATATTGTGTATTATCTGTGATAGTGATAATGTATTTGCCAAACAGTGCCTTTTATTGGGTCTCATCAAATGTGTTAGTTATGTTTATGTATTATGTCTGTCATTTCATGTTTACTCAGGTTTTCATGTTTATTCATGTCAGGTCTGTCCATTCATCTCTAGTTAAGTCCCCGTGTCTCGTTTTCCATTTCCTGTTTCATTTTCTACTTACCTCTTGTCTCTAATTTCAAGCCCTGTTACTTCCTCCCTTTTTGTGTTTTCCCGCCATCTTCAGCATCAGCCCCGCCCCTGATTGTTTCCACCTGTTCCCACTCACCTCATGTTTAAATAGTCCTGTCTTCCCCTGTCCTGTGTCAGTTCGTCTTGTTTGTTTGTACAATCGCTGGAGGACTGGGCTGTCACTCAAAAACTGAGTAGCCAATGGGGACGCACCCCTGAAAGTCCCGCCCACCTGGGAGGTTTGTGTCAGAATCTCAAACAAAAAATGAGGGAGCGCAAAAGAGAAAGCTGCAGCAAGAGCAAAAGTCTGATCATTGAGAAAGAAGAAACAAGAACTGCAAACAAAAACCTATGTTAAAACAAAGAAAAAAGACTTATAGTTTACATGATTACACAAATGATTTGTTTGCAACTTATAGTTTTATTTTTGAAATTTATTTTATTTTGCTTGACTCAGTTTTTTTTTCTTTTAAACTCATGGTTTTGCTTTATTCTGAGAAAGTGTTGCTTTATCTTTATGATACAAAACTAATCCCATACATGCCAGGCCTCAGCAAAGAGAGGATCGTTTACAGTCTTGTCAGGTTTTGTTATTTTTGTAGACTTAAAGGTAAGTTTGAGAAACCGGCTCGAGATACACTTTTTGTTATATTCCATGGAATGCTCTTAACATCCCGATAGCAATGAATATCTGAAGTGCTTTGACAAAAAATCCATAAAAAATATCATCTGTGGAAGCCGTAGCGCTGTAGAAAGCACGACCAATCATCTGAGCCGGCCCGGCTAAAATAACTGGATGGCCTACCTGCCTGTCAGCCTTCCATCTGTGCACAAACTTATCTCGTGCCCTCATTGGTCATGTGCGGGTTCGTGTGTGTTGGAGGAGGGGCTCTGTAAGGAAGTGGCAGATTTTTTCCGGCTGTGTATTTTCAAATTCTAGCGAACTCAAGCTGTTTTTTTCCAAAATTACCTACCCCACCTTTAAGTTTATCTTAAGCTCTCTTTTTGCTTAGTTTTTTCGTCCGTGTTTTTTTTGTTATTCCAGTACAAACTCTGTTAAGAGGGATTTTCTGTTCATTGACATTAAAAAGACAATTGTTGTTACATTCAAGACTGTGTCTCTGGGTCGTGCATTTGGGTTCTCCAGTTTGTGTCGAGGTCGTGACACCTTTTCAACTACAGCACGTCTCTAAAATGGCTTGGCAGAAGAAATGGATTCATATTTTTTGGGTTGATTTGTTATCGCCACTGTTTTTAAAAATGCAATCTCCATGTTTTTGGATATTAATATCCATTGTTTTATGGATGGAAATATTTAATAAGTGTAGGAATTGCAGCTGTTGGTCAGTTAAGCACAGTTTATAAGACATGGAAGATAATTGTACATGGGATATGCAATGGAAGACTACATTTGTGGTAGCCATGGTATGTGCTCACCCATTTAGCACAAGAAAATACATGTTCTTGATACCGTTCAACAATTAAGAATACATTATTAAAATGTATGTTTGCTGTCTCCCTGCAGTTATTGGTGAGCTTTAAAATTGTGTCAAGATGTTCTGGTAATCTGTAAATTACCATCATGACATAAAGAATACTATAATAAAGAAATGGTTTCACAGTTACAATACTGATGCTGTAACTTAAAATTATAGAATTACAGTTTCTATTTTACAGTTGAAACACTATTACCGTAAACACAAATACAGTACTTGGAAGCTACTGTGTTTCATTTTACACTGTTACTGTAAATAAAAACTTGTAAATACTGTGATTACCTTTACAGTATTTAACTGGCAGCAATTGATAAGTTACTTACTGTAATTAAATCATTTTACAGCATTTAACTGGCAGCAATTGACAAGTTACTTACTGTAATTAATGTTATAGTAAGTAACTTGTCAATTGTTACCAGTTACATACTGTGAATTTCACGGTACGTTTCTTACAGTGTACAGACCGACAGGTGATAGTGGACTTTGACGGACATTTTACGATCCTGTCCGTCAAGCCACCACTGCTTTATTCAGTACTGAGAAGCAGCTACAGTGTGTCTAGAAGCCAGAGGAAGTGCTTATACAAAATCTTAACACTAAATTAAATACAATTTGTGCAATAAAGTTTATATAAACGTTTTACAGTGTTATGTACGGAGCCCTGGAGGGTTCATAGAGAGAAAAATAAATAAAACGTGGCCACGCTTTAGTAACTCGTGCGCACGATTTAGTAAAGCGTGCGCACGAGTTACTAAAGCGTGCGCACGAGTTAATAAAGCGTGGCCTCATTTTGTGTGTGTGTGGGCATTTGTTTATGATAGTATCGTTCGTTCCGGTGCACTCCGGCAGGACTATTGCACATCGAGATTAAGATTAAACGAATTTCTTTCACTTGGGAATACACATATAACTATGGAGAACCAGATTTGTGTAAATTACTGTTCGTGGTCATTTGAAAACAAATGCCGGGGGTGTCGGACACACACAAACACACCGAACACGCACACACAGAGCTGAGCACACACACACACACACACACACACACACACACACACACACACACACACACACACACACACACACACACACACACACACACACACACACACACACACACACACACACACACGCACACACGCACACACGCACACACGCACACACACACACACACACACACATCATGCGCCCCGGTGACAGGACATCTCCTTCACAAAACGAGGGGAATACTCTGGTAGTTCGATGTGTGTAGAGGTGTGTGTGGTTGAACGTAGCAGCCTCGATCTCTATCCAGCGGTTCTAATGAAGGGCAACGCAGTGAAGTAAACAGTAAAAGGCACCGCTCTTTGCAGCTGGTGCTGCTCTTCTCAGATTCTGCTGAATTACACGTTACTGCCTCCAGCGCCCTGTACGACGAAGCCAGTTCAACAGACCCTGGATATGTTTGATTTACCCGGCTTAACTAACCCTAACAAACGCGATGTCGCTAAGCGGTCCTACGAAGCTGGTTAACTCAGCAAATCAACCAGGGTTTCTCTGTCCGGCGTTCACGTGAAAGTGACGGGGTTAGCAACATTTGACCAATCACAAACATGGAGACGCGTGCTGACAGCGCAGCGTCATACTTCATGAATGAATAGTGTAAATAGAAAATCCTTCTTCGTAGTACAGGCCACTGGTGCCACAGAGATTTCATAAAGTGAAGGATGTTTTCCTTCTATAAAACAGCTGTGGGCAGCAGATTCTGTGAGTCACGGACAGGAATCCCTCAATTTAAATAAAACGAGGCCATGCTTTATTAACTCGTGCGCACGCTTTATTAACTTGTGCCCACGCTTTATTAACTCTAGAGGTGCTCTAGAGGTGCTCTAGTGGTCGTGTAAGAAACGGCTCCCGGGCCGTTCATTGCAAACGCTCCGGAGGGACGTTTATTCACAAATAACCCTCTCTGGAAAATCCTAAATTGTGGAATAGTTTGGCCATTAAAATGCTTTTTGATTCGATTTCTGGCGAGAAGTGTATATTGTACTCTTAGAATCCACGTCCAGTCGATGTGTAGGATCTATAGTTTGATAGATATTACGAAGATGATTTGAGGTCTCGCCAGGATAACGTGTATGCAGCTTCCATGTAAAGTTAGCGTGGGTGAAAACAGTTTTTCCGGTCTCGAAGTTTTCATAATAAAACCGGATATATTCCCATCCATCCATCCATCTTCTCCCGCTTATCCGTGGTCGGGTCGCGGGGGTAGCAGTTCCAGCAGAGAGCCCCAAACTTTCTTTTCCCTGGCGACATCAACCAGCTCTGACTGGGGGGTCCCAAGGCGCTCCCAGGCCAGCGAAGAGATATAATCCCTCCACCTGGTCCTAGGTCTACCCCTTGGTCTCTTCCCAGCTGGACGTGCCTGGAACACCTCCCTAGGGAGGTGCCCAGGTGGCATCCTAATTAGGTGCCCGAACCACCTCAACTGGCTCCTTTCGACGCGAAGGAGGAGCGGTTCAACTCCGAGTCTCTCCCGGATGACCGAACTTCTCACCTTATCCCTAAGGGAGACACCAGCCACCCTGCGGAGAAAACCCATCTCGGCCGCTTGTATCCGCAATCTCGTTCTTTCGGTAATGACCCATCCTGCATGACCATAGGTGAGGGTAGGAACGAAAATGGCCCAGTAGACAGAGAGCTTTGCCTTCTGGCTTAGCTCCCTTTTCGTCACAACGGTGCGGTAAAGCGACTGCAGTACCGCTCCCGCTGCTCCGCTGCTCCGATTCTCCGGCCCATCGCACGCTCCATTGTTCCCTCACTCAAGAACAAGACCCAGAGATACTTGAACTCCTTCACTTGGGGTAAGGACTCATTCCCTACTTGGAGTGGACAGTCCATCGGTTTCCTGCTGAGAACCATGGCCTCAGATTTGGAGGTGCTGATCCTCATCCCAGCCATTTCACACTCGGTTGCGAACCGATCCAGTGAGTGCTGAAGGTCGCAGACCGATGAAGCCATTAGAACCACATCATCTGCAAAAAGCAGTGGTGCAATCCTTAGTCCACCGAACTGCAGACCCCCTCCCCCACGACTACGCCTCGAAATCCGATCCATGTATATTACAAACAGGATTGGTGACAAAGCGCAGCCCTGGCGGAGGCCAACCCTCACCGGAAAAGGGTCCGACTTACTGCCGAGGACCCGGACACAGCTCTCGCTTTGGGAGTACAGAGATTGGATGGCCCTGAGTAGAGACCCCCTCACCCCATACTCCCGCAGCACCTCCCACAGCAACTCCCTGGGAACCCGGTCATACGCCTTCTCCAAGTCTACAAAACACATGCAGACCGGATAAGCGTACTCCCAGGCCCCCTCCAGGATCCTTGCGAGAGTAAAAAGCTGATCCGTCGTTCCACGACCAGGACGGAATCCACATTGTTCCTCCTCAATCTGAGGTTCGACAATCGGCCTGACCCTCCTTCCGAGTACCTTAGAGTAAACTTTCCCGGAGAGGCTGAGTAGTGTGATGCCTCTGTAATTGGCACACACCCTCTGATCCCCTTTTTTAAAAAGGGGAACCACCACCCCGGTCTGCCACTCCTTCGGTACTGTTTCCGACTTCCACGCAACGTTGATGAGACGTGTCAACCATGACAGTCCCTCAACACCCAGAGCCTTCAGCATTTCCGGGCGGATCTCATCCACCCCCGGGGCTTTGTCACTGTGGAGTTGTTTAACGACCTCAGTGACCTCCCCCCGGGAGATTGGTGTTGATCCCCCGTCAAACTCCAGCTCTGCCTCTAACATAGAGAGCGGAGTTGTCGGGTTCAGGAGTTCCTCAAAGTGTTCCTTCCAACGCCCTAACACTCCATCTGTTGAGGTCAACAACATCCCATCCTTACAGCTTACAGCTTGGATGGTTCCCTGCTTCCCCCTCCTGAGGTGTCAGACAGTTTTCCAGAACAACTTTGGTGCCGCCCGAAAGTCCTTTTCCATGTCTTCTCCGAACTTCTCCCACACCCGCTGCTTTGCCTCAGCCACGGATGAGGCTGCTGCCCTTCGGGCCTGTCGGTACCTTGCAACTGCCTCGGAAGTCCCCCGGGATAACAAATCCCTGAAGGCCTCCTTCTTCAGTCGGACGGCTTCCCTGACTACCGGTGTCCACCAGGAGGTTCGAGGGTTACCGCCCCTTGAGGCACCTAGGACCTTGAGACCACAGCTCCCCACCGCGGCTTCGGCAATAGAGGCTTTGAATACCGACCACTCTGGTTCAATGTCCCCAACCTCCACAGGAATGCCCGAAAAGCTCCGCCGGAGGTGTGAGTTGAAGGCCTCCTGAATTTGGGCTTCCTCCAGACGTTCCCAGTTCACTCGAACTACACGTTTGGGCTTTCCAGGTCTATCCAGAGGCTTCCCCCGCCACTCGACCCAACTCACCACCAGATGGTGATCAGTTGACAACTCCGCCCCTCTCTTTACCCGAGTGTCCAAAACATACGGCCTCAGGATGATACGATAACGAAATCGATCATGGACCTTCTGCCTAGGGTGCTCTGGTACCACGTACACTTATGAGCATCCTTATGTTCGAACATGGTGTTTGTTATGGCCAATCCATGACTAGCACAGAAGTCCAGTAACAAACCACCACTCCGGTTCAGATCAGGGGGGCCGTTCCTCCCAATCACGCCCCTCCAAGTGTCTCCATCATTGCCCACATGTGCGTTGAAGTCTCCCAGCAAGATTAAAGAGTCCCCTTCAGGAGCCCCTCACTGTCAAATGATTACACAGTGATATCTGCATTATTCATCCACTAAAAAACATCAGTTTTTCCTTGTTAATTATACAATATTGATTGGTTTAAATTGTGTACAATGCTTTTGTGTTTGTAACCTTCGATTCAGAGAAACAAATAGTTTTTTTGGAGTTTAGACACTACAGTTTCCGAAGACACTACACTACCCATAATCCCCAGCTATCGTTTGGGACCACAACATCCGCCTTGCTTTACAAACCCCGTGATTAGTCATGAAGCCCTGTGATTTGATGTTGGAGTGGCAGTGCGCAAGGTTACGCTGAGCGTCACAGCTCTTTGAAATGGAATGGAACCTCTGCAGACTTTCCAAAACTGGAATTGGACGGGTCCAGCCCCCGGCTCCAGCTCCCCCCCCCCCCCCCCCAGAACTACACATGCTGGCTATTGTGTGTTTCGCAATGTGTTCTATGGCATGTCTCTTTATAACACGTTTTCGTATTTCCCACAAGTAGAAGTTGCCAGTATTAAACTGTGTACACCCTGGAGGTTTAGGCGATACGAAACACAGTGGTGTTATCAAATTTAAAACATATAATTAATAAATGGGTGAAATAATATACCCACATGACACCTAAGGTCAGAAGAGCTTTATTTAACAGCTGGTCTTATGTCTGTGACCCCTCCTGTTGTTCATTGATAAGCCTGAAACATGCACTTGTCAAGGTTCAGATGCAGATTTTGCAAATATGGCAGTAGCCATCGATCATCCTAAGATAAGATAAGATATACTTTATTGATCCCAAGTTGGGAAATGGTTTTGTTACAGCAGCATACTACTTTGTTCTACTCCACTACAATTCAGAGGTTAACCTTGTATTTGTACTTCACTACATTTATTTGAGTTACTTTGCAGATTCTGATTAATGATGTGAAATATAAACAACCCTTAAATCAGACTTTAGTTACACCTGAGTCAAATTCAGGGAAGGTGATTGTCAAGTGCCAAAATAAACTATGCAATATATTGGACATTAAGTACTTTGTCAGACTTCATATTTATCTGTGGATAACCCCGATGTTTTTTTCTTATTCAAAAGAAGACCTTAACTTAAAGTATTCTTTAATTTTTAAATAAAGCCTTATTAGTTTGTCTGTTTTGCACTTCCTCCTGTTAATATCTTTGGACGTCCTGCACTAAACTGTTTTATTGTAGAGACCACTACAGTATCTTCTTGATATTTTCTATTCTATATTTCTATCATGCCTTCTACTTTCCCCCAATTTTGTATGTAGGATACTCTTAATATTTAAATGTTTTTATCAAATATAACGTATTCAACAACAAAATTCAATAATGTGCTTTAACCACTAGGAGGCGCGGGTTAAAAAAACAGTGGTGTAACTTTAATAAAACATAATAATATCAAACATAATATGACTATTAACTTTATTGTGAAATTAAAACAGAACGGTAAAGGAAAATACAGTTTCAGTCTCTCGATTTGAAGCTTATGCATTGTACCATGAACCTGTATTATAGACCTGTAACAGTCAACTGCGTGAGGAGTTGGAAAGGTAGTAAATAATATCTTTAAAAACTACAAAAAAGTCCCTTTCTATCAGCAGTGCACCGTTATGGTGTAAACATAACCTATCTACCAATTGGATCAAATATAAAAGTCAGTCGAATTAGTGTTGATACTGCAAGGAGACGTATTGTGTGAAAAGAAATGGAAGATGTTGTTTAATTGCTAATATATTTATGATCCACGTCACGTATTCAGTTTTGGCGGCATTTCTTCCAGTTTTTCAAAAGGTCTTCTTGATCAGAAGCCCTGATCGGGCTCTATAAATAAGTATCTACGGCAGATATGTAATATTTAATACAGCCGAACCGTGTATTACAATGCCGTTATGTGATGACTTCCAAAGAGAAAAGCAAGAACACTCGGAATAAAGTATTATTTTATTTAAAAAATGTTTTTCCGATTTCATATCGGATGAACACCATATCCCTACATGCATTGCGGCTAAAACAATCAATGTTTTAGCCTAACCTCTGAAAAAAGAAAGGTGTCTCTCAGAATCGAAAGAGAAAAACCTATGGGAAAAACACAAAAGCATTGTACACAATTTAAACCAATACATGTCGTATAATTAACAAGGATAAACTGATGTTTTTTAGTGGATGAGTAGTGCAGATATCACTGTTAAATCATTTGATCATTGGTTTTATTATGAAAACGTCGAGACCGGAAATACTGTTTTCAACCCGTAACTTTACATGGAGGCTGCCGCATACCTCAAATCATCTTCGTAATATCTATCAAACTATAGATCCTTCATATCGCCTGGACGTGGATTCTAAAAGTACACTATACACTTCTCGCTAGAAATCTAATCAAAAAGCGTTTTCATGGCCAAACTATCCTACGATTTAAGATTTTACAGAGAGGGTTATTTGTGAATAAACGACCATCTGTAACGTTAGCATTCAACGGGAGCACTAGAGGGCGAACACTTTAAAACGTAATTATAGGACGTATTAAGCGCTTGAACAAACGACATATTTGGTCGTAATAAGGGCTTAAACAATCGACCCATTTGGTCGTATGAGTTGGAGGTCTTGTTGAACTTTTTATAATAAACCACTGAGCATTATGTAATACATGAACTATAGATGAATCTGAAACTTGGGTGGATATAATACACATCACTGCAGCATAATGGTGATAACTTTAAGTAGCTAGCCAGTAGCTAGCCAGTAGCTATTTGGTCAAGCATCGACCAATACTGTCCACTTTAAGTCACACATGACACACAAGCTTAACTAACAACAAAAAAAACTTGAATTCAAGTTTACACAAACTACGAAAATCTGTGGTGTAGGGCTTCCTATTGATGTTGCCACAGTCATTCAAATAAAAGTTCAAACTAAGTGTATGTTTCAGAGCTCTGAAGTTGACGTGTTTCCACGCAGGAATCAGTTGGCCCACTAACAAGTGCAAACTGTAAGTTAAACTGTGATTTAAAAAACATTTATGGTGATAACGTCTCTGCTGTTACAAAATAAACTGATTATAATAAGCTCTTTTTTTGCCGTGGTAAGTGACTTTGGTACAGGCCAACTTATCTCATGAATAATACATTGGACAGCTAATTTAAGGGATTGCTATTGCTGTTTTTGCTAGGTGCAAGCAAGGGGGGAGATACTAGGTCTGAATATTGACAACGCTTTTCACTATTTGAAGATGCTATGTCATTCTTTTTTAATCGTTAATCATAATAATGTAAAATACAGGATTATTTGTCTATTCATCACAGTTGCAGATATGGCCATCCATAGATTTCTTGAAGCATGGTTAGTAAATTACAGTTGAGTTATTCTCAGAAAATGAATATGCATATTTAGTGATACAAATCATTATGTTTTATTATAGGATTTGTACAATCTGGACGTAATGGATTTAATTATATTGAATAATATATATATATATACTACTTATAACTGTCTGTGCATGAGAGCATCGTCTTGACTTATTCTATGTATTTTAATGCCGCTGACATGGTTTGCAGTGTGCACACTCACACTCAGCGGAACAGGAGCCATTGTTTTGGTGTAGGAGGGGAAATCCTCTCTGTTTCACTGCTGTCAAAGTCCACAGGGATTACAGTGTGCAGACTTTCCTGACTGCCTTTTGCCCCCAAACATACTTTGCCAAGTTCAAAAGTTCAGCACAGCTCTGAACTCTGGAAGCAGGCAGGAGGCCGTCCATTCTTCTGAGGAACACTCATTCCAAGTTCCGCAATTGCCTATAAGGTCCAGGGAATACTCAGGATACCAGGGGAGTTATACTGTGAGGGTGACACTAATGACTTGGTGAGGAGGTCATCCAGGAGGCAGTGAAAAAAAACACACAAACACCCACACACACACACACACACCCCCTCCCCACCCACACACACACACACACACACACACACACACACACACACACACACACACACACACACACACACACACACACACACACACACACACACACACACACACACACACACACACACACACACACACACACACACGCACGCACACACAGGGCCGGCCCTCGGCATAGGCAGTATAGGTGAATGCTACCCATAGGGGGCGCCGAAAATGGGGGGGGGGGAAAGAAAAAAAAAGTTAGAAAAAAAGATATATATATTTTTTAAATTTCATAACACAATTTTGGATCAACAAAGTACATCTTATTATCTTATACCAACAGAACTACGCCTATATTGCGTACAGCGCCCATAAACTATGGCACACACCCCCCCCCCAAAAATCAAGTTGAACTGCCCCAGCTCCAGTAAAAACCAGAGGTTTATGTGAAAATGTTCTTTTTTTGAAATAATGGTTTTAGTGTGCAATTATAGGTTTTAATTTTGTATTTGTGTTAATTTAAAATAAATCAAACTCTCAAAAAACGTATACAGCTTCTGTGTGCTTTTATTAACATTGGAATTTACTGTGTAAGCGGCCGCGGGGGGGAGAGCTTTAGAGAGCTCTCTCCTGAAAGACTGAGCAGCTCTGATAACCTCAGCTCAGTGAGGTAAAGTCACATCTTTATATGATCATTATAGTTATACAAAAATAAGAGAATAGATGAAAAACAGGTATAAAATACTATATGACAGTAAAAAAAGTTGTTAATAAACAAGAATACAGTTTGAAAGGGGAGAGATTTGTAAAATATCCATAAAGAAAAAGAAAATCTGCTTACTGTTCTGTTTCATATGGGTGTTGAGAGATGTATCCATAGATCTTCTAATGTTGCTCTCAAAGTGCACCAGATTGATGCTTTTAACTTTAAAAAAATCTTCCCGTGGGTGCATGCCCCCGGACCCCCCTAGAGGAGGTTAGGTCCACCCCCCACTTAAATCATGTTCAAATGGATAGGATACTAAATACAGTTGCACACATCTTGTGTCTATATCTTTCTGTTTTGGTGGTCATGCCACAACCGTGCATTTGGGGGGGGGTAATGTAAAGTCATGTGACTCGAACATTGACATGTATATAACTGTTCTGCATCACACTCTTCTATCCCATAAGCCTCACGGTGTCAGGCTCTCGACTGTCCCTGTCGTAGCACTGACATTTGTTTAACCTTTTATTGTTACCCAACTCTCAGTAACTCTCTTGGTTTCCTTTCTGAACCACAACCCTTTTCTGTTTACTTCCACCGATTTTTATAAATGTATTGTTTATCAAAACACCAAAAAGCTAATAATTAGCTAGCTAGCGCACCTCGTGGACACTCTTTGCAGCTCAGAGAGCAGTTTGCTGACAGGAGAGCAGCGGGCTGCTCCATAGTCTCCTGGTAGCAGGAAGTGAGGCAGCAGGACCGTCGTTTATTTCCTGCCGCTGGCAACCTGTACACATTTCATTTAAGTAACCAGTGTAGCATGAAAGCATGGTGGAATTTGCAAGCTAGGTAGCTAAGTAACCAGCTGATAAAACGTTTGTTAACACTTAATGCTTAATCGAGACAATCTTGTCACAGTGTAGGGAAGCAACCCGGATCAGTTGGAAAATTAGCCAAATGTATCATTCTCACTATGGTCCGATTCAAGAACCGTCCGCCTGCCCTAAAGAACTGCTTCTACTGAATCTGCCACTAAGCCTTCGTTACCCCTTACAATTTGCTGGCCTGAAATATTGAGGAAGACCAAGATTCTTCACTTTAGATAACTAATATTGCCAGCTAATATTGGCCATTAGACAAAAGTCAGGAAAGTCCATTTAGCATACATGTTTGTTAATCAGCGCCTTGCATCTCAAACACATCGCTTGTAGTTTTGAAGGATTTTCAATAGCTAAGCTCTATTATTTCTTTCTCTGGTTTAAACTTTTAGTAAGGTTGAGCAGTGATTGGTGGACAGGATGTCAGGTGAGGAGGTCACAAAGGTCACGGAGGAGGGCACTTCCCCTCTTTCACGAGCCCAGTAGCAATCAAACATCTAACAGACGGTAAAAAGGAAATGAAGGACACTCGTTCTATAGTGCTGTTGATGTCATTTACATCCAAATGCCACACCCCGCCTCATAAACTCTGATAGAGCAGCACAGACGCTCTGATGCCTCCAGACAGAGGACACTCACTCAGACATGATTAACGAATCATACCTTACATCCTTACAGTACATCTATGACTAAATGCAATTCAATTGACTAAATGTGACTCTAACCCGGCCTTTTTAAATGTGCACACGGCCCCTCTCCAGGTTCTCTGCTGATGTGTCAGGAGGCCATGCAGAGGCCGGAGGGTCTCACAGGTACATGTCACATCTCTGACACCCTCAGTCCTTTGATGAGGTAGAAAGAAGGTAGAGGCTATTGTCTGGAAGCAGACCCCAATACCAGACCCCAATATAACTGAACTGTTTCATCAAACTGTCAGGAAGGACAGGAGAGGGCCAACACACACAAGAGAAAGGTCTTTAGAAGTAAAAACCCCAAAATTGCCGTTTTTGAAATGTAAATGCTGTGAATGTATTCAAGTTAAAGTGCCAACAAAGCTGTCCAGTTGCACATCCACCTTTCTCTTTAATACTATGTGTACTGTCATTTGTTGTTATGAGGTTAAAAACCATATGATTTTATGTTCTGAATATATTCTTAGAACCTTTCCCTGAGTAAAACAAAAAGCAAAGAAATAGTGCAACTCATTTCACCATCAGTAACTAAAGGATGCCAATCATTGTACTGGTTAGGTTCCACTTTCTGCCAATTATACATTCATCTTTTCAAGGTTACTCTTTCAATACACCAGTTTTGTTATTTGATACATATATTATATAGCATAGGTTTTGGAGGACATGTGCTCGTGGGCCACGAAAAGAAAAACATTTTGCAAAGGAATTCATTTTGTACCTCTCTGGTTTGCTCGATGTGGAACAGTCTTTGCTGAATCTTGCATGCAATATACAGATTTCTTCTAAAATATACAGGTCACAAAGGAACCAATCTGTCGTCACCATGTTAATAAACAATATGTTAAATCATTTATCTTCCTTTGTGTTTTTAAGAAGTTAAGCACAAACTCATCTCATTCAACACTCAATTCAGAAAGGTAAGTGTTCTTGTGAATGAACTAGAAGCATTATGTGAACTAGAATAATCTCTACGTATGTTAAGAGTAGCTTCACCCTCTCCCCACAGCCTCCAATGAGCCTCATCAGTATCAGCAGAGAGAAAGTGTGTTTAACAAAGTAATCCCTGTTGTGGAGGACTGTGTGGGGGGGGGTGGAAATGTGGACCTCAAGTGACCATCACGCTATGAAACAAAGGCTGAAAGGGAGGCAGAGAGAGACAGAGTAGGCGTGAAAGAATGCCCAGGTCTGGAATGCATTTAGAGGTTACCGTCGGAGCACTTTCCACACAGACCTGCACTCAGCTACATGTACTGAAGGTGTAAGGGCACAGCGCTGATAGACAGAGCGTTAAGATGGAAAACAAGTGTGGTGTAAGCTTACAGTTCATCCAAGGTGCAGCAGCTGAACGAATAAACAGGTACAAGAGCTTCTCATGGCATCGTACTGTTATCACAAAGGTTCAGCTTCATCTCTCCATGGCTTGTTTGTGTCTGGGTCTGATGAGTCATCATTTTCAAATGTGACTATTAAAGGAAGATAACGATGACATTGTTTCTTGAGAAGACTGAAATGTTAGAAAGTTTAAAGTCAGACATCAGTAGTTTGTAACTTATACATACATGTGGCTGATAGCACGAACACAACTCCTCCGCGTTCTGAGGGAGCATTGTTATCTTTTACATGGCTCTGAAAAACACATGTATTTGAGCATTGTAGTGATTATTCATTAATTATATATGAATGTATATACCTAGTTGATAGGAATGGGGAAAAGGAAGGGTGAAAAAAGGAGAAAAATATTGGCCTCTGCTTCATGTAACTCGTATTCATTGTACATCCGATGCTTTATTAAACTGAACAAAATCAATGCATCTACATTATATTTGTGAAAAAGTATCTGTGTGTGTAAAGGGATCAAATATTGATATTTAAAAACATTGTTGCGTTCTTTGCCAGTACCAGATGCTTACATAACGGGAAGGCAAGTTCATCTGTATAGCACATTTTTGCACAATGACAAAAAGGCACATTATAACACAGCTAAGGTATAAAAAGACATTTAGAGAGAAACAAGGCGTTATGAGTGGCGCTTCTCCATCACCTTAACTTGCACACTTGATGGAGCATACAGCTGATAGCTAACTTGGCAAGCTAAAATAAAAAACTAAATGGAAAATCTAACCTAAATACATCATCATAACACAACACATCTAGTGCCTTGTTTATCAGTAAGGTTGACAATGTAAGAGATGATGATGTTGACACGTCTGTAACATTAAGCACATGTGTACAACACATTAAATGAAAGCAGGCTAAAGCTAATGTTATGAGTTAGTGTCAATATGTGCTAGTTGTAACAATGTATATTTGCAGAATACACTCTGAACATCTGAACGGCACGTTCCAACAGCGCTCCGAGTTACATTACAAGTCACAGAAATTCACCATCAACTAGTTTTTAATTAACATGCATATTAGCAGTATATTGGCTCTTTATTAGTCATTATAAAACACTTATTAATGCCTTACTCTACATCAGTGGTTCCCAAACTTTTGTGCCCAAGGCACCAAAGGACAAGTAAAAATCTCAAGGCACACATATTGTGCAAAATAGCCCTTATAACACGTGTTATCACTCATATCATGTACAATATCTGTATTATGTGCATAATTATTTACTAATGCCAAATAAAATGTGACAAAGACAACTATATTACTCATGAAATATTTATTAACGAAATATTTCAGAAATTAATTTGAAACGTTATCAAATTAGGCTTCATCAAAGCAGCAACACACTCATTTAAACCAGACAGGTCACAACATTAAACATGAGACCAATGAAATTCAGCACAGAGAACTGTCAATGCAAGGAAGCTGCATTGTCCATGGTCCTGAACTACAAATGATAAATGTAACATTTCAGCAGAGATGGGGTCGTTACTAAAATAAAAGTAATATATTACATATTACTTTAAAAAAAAGTAATATATTACACTACTTCGTTACTCTCTACATAAAGTAACTCGTTACTTTACTCGTTACTTTACTCGCAGGGCCGGCCCGCCCCTCCCTGCAGGCAGATCACGCAGACTGCTAAAGTTTCAAATGTTCTCTTTAGTTCAGTTTCCATTGTCGCATAAGACTGATCCAGATCCTGAATGTTTTCCTATCTGACCATGGCTGTCCTCTGTCTCCTACTATCTGTATATTTTGCGCAGTCTATCTCTGCTCACGCTATTGCGTCGGCGTGTTCTCCTGCGTGTTGGCCATGTGTTGCACTGGAACCAGACACCGCAAAGACTTCAGCCGAGCACGTACGAACTGCGCATGCGTGAGTGGCAATAACTCTCCTTACCAGCAGGCGGCGGGAGTGTGTATTCGTCATTCAAAACAGGCAACAACCGGAAGACAGAGAAGAAGAACAGACTGTGATATAAACAAACAACAAATGGCGTGTGCGGTAGCTCCACCTTAGCATGTGTTCTTTGCAGGTGCTTGTTGAGGTTTGACGTGGTGTTCACAGCAGTGGATAACAGCTTCTGGCCTGGACACAGTTTGCACCTCACCGTCACATTCCTGTCTATTCTTCGGATGAACTCAAAATAATGGGCATACCTCCACCCCTCGAGAGTTGTCGCTGACTCAGCCATGTTTATGCAGCACTGCACGCGGAGATGTGGACGCGCAAGTCGCGCAGATTACGTACATATAAACCTACAAAGTACTGATATAGTAAATTAAAAAATAATTATTTTTGTGTAGTTGTATATTGCAATAATAACGTATGGTTGTCACAAAATCCCACGGCCCACCCGGACTTGCCTCACGGCACACCAGTGTGCCGCGGCACACCGTTTGGGAACCACTGCTCTACATGACCATATTCTACAAGTAATAAGCCATTAGTTGAGAGTGTTTCCTCAATAACCCTCTAATTAGTGCTGATTCATTGCAAGTAAGGAAGTTGTTGTTCATGAGTTCTGGTCTTAATATGCTCTGCTCAATATGGGCCTAATAAGGCAGTAGTACCACAAGAATAGTAATTCTACCATAATACCACTTAACAAATATGATCTATTCTTATGTAACAAGACATGAAACTATAAGTGTTAATTGTGTCCAAATGACTCAAAATAGGTATTAGACATTATTAGGTTAGACAGGAAACCGGGTACAGGAAGTAGGAGAAAGTGAACTGAATAGCAGCAGTAGACTGCTACTAATTGTAAGTATAAGTGTAAGGCTTACACTTACACTGTAAGGATTAGTAACATGTATTGTGTTTATGTGATGACATGTGGAGATGTTTAAACTCACTGAGTAAATCCGTTATCCATACTAGCCTGTGTTAGGGAAATAATTGACCTAGACTCCTAGATGTGACATACAGGACCAACCTTGACGTCTGTTTATCTCCTTTAAGGACACAGGCTGCTTCAGCCATAATGTTATTGTTCCCATTCTGTGACCGGGCAACACTAGGTCACAGATGGTCTTTGTTGTGGGTGCACTGGGACACTTCCTTCTTTGTTGTTTGTGGACTCCAAGGTATGACATATTCGAGGCCATAAGTGGCGGACGCAAGTAACTCAGTGTGCCCAACTGTCTAAAGCTATCTTATCAAAACATGTTGATTACTCTGGGAAACCAGTTAAATGGGCTAGCAAGAGAGAGGCGCTCCAGAATTGACGTGGCAACCACCCGTGCAGTCAGACCGTGACTGTGTGACTTGTGATGTGAATTCTCCGGCTGTAACTCCAAATAAACCTCCAGTGTTTGACATCAAAAGCTCCTGCTCTAGCGTGTCTCCTTCCTGAGTCGGGGACTCCCACTGCATTGCTACACAGAAGTTTCCCTTACAATTTGGCGTTGTCGGCAGGATGCCAACAAATCTTCAGAGCTGGTAAGTGTGATTTTCAAATCTACATTTGGACATTGCCTTACCAGAATCTGTGATTGACGGTATCCTAAAATTACCTGTGAAACTGAGCGGCTGCGTTTCGTTTTGGTTAATGAACATTTGGGGATAAAAACCCAGGGGATCAGTGTCTGGGGACTCAGTCCTGGCTGATTTCCTCTGTGTGTGCTGCTCGGGACGGAAGTGCCATACAAGCATGCACAGCTCATGTTTAGAGAGACCTTAAAGGAGGGCATCAGTGAGGTGGAGCTTCTGTGTGAAAGCAATGTAAAAGATTTGTATTGGACAAATCGCCGGATTCTGAGGGTCTTAGCGGCCAAACACAGCAGTTGAAAATAAGCAGCCAGAGATATTTACTGCTATCGCCTCTCTGCAAAACACGGCTCCAGCTGCAGCCTTGGGAGTGTGTGTAAAACCGCCCCGTGTTTGTGGAGCTGGAGAAGTGCAGGAAAGAGAGGGAGAAAGTCACAGCTTTTTGTCTATAGCTTTAACTCACAGCACCACCATCTCTGTTAAAAAAACAGGGATGGTCTAAAAGCACTCGTTGTTGTGACCGTCTTCTACATTGCTGGCAAGGCTGGGGCAGCGCGAGATGCGTGCATCACCCGATGCGCCACGGTTCCCTATACATGGCTAGAGGAACTGGTGCCGGTCCGGGGTGCATACATACAATTATAGGCTAATTGATCACAGGTGGGCAGTGGCAAGCAGAGTGTAGAACAAAACTGTGTTTCATCGTTGGAATGAACTCGATGGCAGGGGTGTAGGCTGGTCGAGCAGGACTACAGTCAACTGGGCTGTTCTCCTGGTCGGGGGTTCATAGCGCCACTAACTAGTGGTGTCGCAAGAGGATAAGCTAGTTATTGCTTTTGGACGGTCTTCAGGCACGATCTTAGCACTTGTACAAGGGTGGAACGCGCGAGTCAAGGCGCCCCACGAGAGATAAATCCCTACCCCTTCTGAAAGACCTCATAATTCGGACTAAATTGAGCTGGATTGAGCTTTGCCGTCACACTGAGGTTTATTTGGAGTTCATGTTTGTTTGCCTGATTGTTTGTATGGGGGGTCTATATTGGTTTGTCCTGCCGTCTTGTGAATGTTTTGTAACAACTAATAATGAATCAGTCCATAGCCAGGGTAAAATGAACTAAACTTTAGTTATCTCACCAAAAGTAAATGACTTGAGAAAATAAATAATATAAAGATGTAAAGCAAAATTCTGGTCGTATAAATGTGCTGCAAAATGAAAATAAATAGCAAAAGAGTGTTTTTATGTCCTGCCTCTCAGTGTGCAGAGGAACATGTAAACAAGAAGCACACTGTTCAGGGTGTGCGCTAGGTGTAAGAAGAAAAGAAGATTATTGCTTTAAGAATCCATTCTTAAATGGTTTTGCTGGTATGTTAAGATATGTTTGTGACCTTGTATAAACCCTATGCCCCGTCCTGCGCCCCGAGACCCTCAGAGACCTGCCTGAGGAGATCAGGGTTGCACAATCTGTTTTTGTAGGTCAATGTTGTATTATTTGTTTCATTAATTGTTGTTGAAACCTTTTGTGCTGTTGCTGCAAAATGGAAACGTTGTTGATTGTCTGTTCCAACTGGCCACTGGAATCAGATCATTAATATAAGTTGAAGTGCAATTACAGTTTTAAAAATAGTTTAACATTCTTTATTAAACTGCTTCAAATTATTTCTCGTATCAACCAATTGGTCTCTATAGACATTACTAAAAATTAAAATAGTTGTTAAACTACTGACAAGTTTTCTGAAACCGAGCTTATGAATAACAGAGTGAAGGTCGCTGGTTAAGCCAGGATCAATATATGTGTTGAAGTTTTTATTGTGTGCATAATAAAATGTGTTAAATCAATTGAGCAATTCTTTAAAAAGTATAATGTTGCAATCTTTTTAAAATAAGTAATTACAGTTAAAAAATAGATGTTGTTTTCCAAGGGCCTCTTTCACAGGCGCACACTTTGAATCATGACACTTCCAAGTCCAACAGAGATCAGTATCACTTTGTGTTGCAAGCCAAATCCAGGGGTTCTACTCGAGCCCACTTTTAAATACCATAAAGAAAAGTATTGAACCAGCTCGAGCTAAATGTCAAATATATTTAATTAATGTGCAAGTGTTTTGATGTATTTAAAATGTTCTAGTCTAGCTTCCTTCGAGTTTAGTCTAAGCAACATATTGGTTCTCATAACATTCTTACTGCTGTGCTGTCCCAAATGTTTTAAACCTTGGGCAGACAAAAACACACACACACACACACACACACACACACACACACACACACACACACACACACACACACACACACACACACACACACACACACACACACACACACACACACACACACACCCACACACACACACACACACACACACACACACACACACACACACACACACACACTTTGGATGAGTTTTCACTTTATCCAAATTGTAAATTGTTGCCTTCTTTAAAGTTATTAGTAATTCAAGATTAATTATTAAATTAAATGCGGTACATAACATAGAATAAATAAAATAACTTTGACTTGATAATTGTATTCACAACATTAGACCTTGTCTTCTAATCTCTACCAGAATAAGATACGTGTGCATGTTTGGGTGTTTTAACACTCCTGTAATGTACCTAATCTTGTTATCCTTTTCATTACAGAGCTGGGAAAATGGTGTATTGCTTAGATTCTGATCCGTGCAAGTCCAATTTTAACTGACTTTAGTTCTAATATTAATGTTAATTTGATTTCAACCCATAAGTAATTATTTAGATTAACTCAACATTTCACAGGATGGATTAGTGTTCCACATTTTTTTCCCCACTCATTTATTGTGCAATTAGGCCAATGGTAAAGAGAGACATTGATGACCTTGTGTCCCTTTTGTTGGTACGTGGTTCCATTTGGTCTATGGCCTTGAACGGCTTCACTAAGAGTCACCCAGTTCTACCCTGCTACCGTCCAGCTGAGTGCAGTCATAGAGATGCTATGGCTGCTCTACATGAAATGACATTAATGGTCTGGTCCGAGAATGGACACCATTCCCTGCTCCCAGAGACAATGCTCCTCAAACTGCCATTGATACTGTCTCACGTGGGTCTGCTCCCCCCACCAAGCCATGAACTGAAATCTTGACATCTGCTTTGAAGACCTGGAAGCCTCCCGGTCACATCAGCACCAAACCCTTGGGTCAGTCAGATGGGACTAACGGCTTAACATAGGGCATTTGGTTCAGATACATGACTCTCGTTACCGCAGAGTGGGTTGTTTTTTTAAGGCTATTCATACTGCTATGCAGAGGATGCCTGTAAGTTGGCAAGCTGTTAAAGGCCACTACTATTTTTAAAATAGGCCTAATGTCAGGGGCCTCTTAGTTCTACATGTATTCACATTATATGGACCATGTTTGCCCCTGGTAAAACTAAAGGCTGCACGGTAATCAGGCTACAATACGACCATTCTGTTCTGCTCTAACGATTCAATTGACAGATTCTACATTAAAACAATTAGCTTTTATTGTTTCCAATGATAACGTCACCTTAAGTGGAGGAATGCAAACCTGTTTTCAAATGTAAGGTTTTGAATTTGTTTGACATTTCTCAGTAATAACACCCTCAGACGCCCAATATCATTCATGCTATGCCATCAGTAATAACTCAGACGTTAAGGGGGATGAAGCTTTTCCTCCCAAATCAGATATGCTTTGTTTTTCAACAAAGGTATGCATTTCCTGCATAATATATGTTTTTCACAATTGTTTTTGTTGCAAGCTGCACACAGGTGATACTGAGTCTTCTCGAGTAATAGATTATAAACTACACCATGCTTAAATAGTTATTATTTCATATGTGACATATGTAAGAAAAGGGAGGGAAGAGTCAATTATATTGAGTAATTGATTTTATATTGGGTAATTTATTTCTCAAACCTGTTTTATGGAAGAGGAAAAAATAATTGTATCAAATGGTGAATTAATATAACATTTAGAATCATTGAGAAGGGGTGATATCGACAGGGACTAGCTCACCTTTAACTTAAAATAACATTTCTCTGCTTTGGACTAATGAGTATATGATTCTTGCATGTTAAATGACTAACACAAACCTTACATTTATGCATGTGCATGTGTCAGGAAGGCTCCCAAATAATTCCGAGGGGCCTATCCTATTTTTGTAATTAAAATGATGATGTGCTAATCCATTACCTTGAGTTGTCTTCACTCAGGAAAACATCTCTATCAAGTGTTAACCCAATAACTAGGACAGCTCTGAAGGCCAAGGGTCAGAGAGAGAGGGTCACGCTCTCCGGCTGCAGAGGGCACCCCCAGCCACGGGCAAGGAGGCACGAGGTCGATCGAGATGAGAGGATTCTAATCTTCAACTATCTGAGGAGATGGGATGCTTCTTCACCATTCTGCTCGGCGGGCTCAAACAGACAACCCTGTGGGACGAGCGAGGACTTCAGAGGCTTCATACAAGATGTCTTCCTAACCTCTCCCATCACGGGGGAGACCTGGATGCGCCACTTGGAATACGCAGTTTTGTCTGGCACTACTCTCAAGCAGCAGAAGGAATGCAGGCGGATGAGCCTCCGTTTCACTGGGGGGATCAGCTACAGTGCTCACTGAATGAGCCACACAAAAGCAGAGCAATTGGGGGGTTGAAATATGGCGCTCTGATGAAGAATCAATCAATCAATCAATCAATGTTTATTTATATAGCCCAATATCACAAATGTTACATTTGTCTCAGTGGTCTTCACAGTGTGTACAGAATATCAGTATGACAATACGACACCCTCTGTCCTTAGACCCTCACATCGTACAAGAAGAGTTTGAGCCAATCAGCACTCAGTGCTAATCTACAGTATCAGGATGCCTTTACACACCACACACTCTTTGTCATAAAGAGAGGAGGAGGACGAGTCAGAAAGACTGAAGGACATGTTCTTCCAGCTCCCGTACAAAGATGAACTTTGAATTGATTTTATATCTTGGATGTTTACAGATGTACAATTAATGACTGTCTTTATATTTCCAATGACCAGACATGTGTTGAATAGTGGTGATTAATATATTTTTGCCGGATCAGATTACACTTTCGCACTAAACAAAATGAATTAATATGTTCAGATTATAAAGTATTGAATAATAAGATATTTCTACTATTATCACAGATAATGTTAATATCCTTAATCGTCCAGCAATCAGGCTTAACAACACTACTCTTTAATGTATTACCCATGCACAGACAGACCTACAATGATGTTTCAAGTACTGGATTAATTTCAGTTTTGGCCCAAAACAAATATTTATAATATTTCATATACAAATTATGTAGCATATTTGATCCTCAAATTAGAGAAGTATAATTTAAAGAAATTGATATTATACATTCAACATTAGATAAACACAGAAGAATCCTTTCCAAGTACCATAAGTAGATGCTCAGGTAAGTATGGCTAATAGAAATAATTGATAGACTTAATTTGGTACAGATCAGTGGTAGCATTCACAAATGTAATAATTCAAGTTTTAAGAACGTTTAATCCTTCCTTACCAGGTTTTTACAAAAGTCTTTGAATATTTGCCTAACTTTTCCTTTTCAGATTTTGAACAATGTACTTGACTGAAATGAATGTATTGATTTGACTAAGTGCCTTACTCTTGACTAAAGTGTATTTAAGTAAACGTAAAAATAATTCTAAAATTGAGGACACTGCACTTTTGCAGATTACAGATTGATCAAATCACCATTGTGAATGTTATACCCTAACTGTGAATGTTGTAGCTGGATCTCTTACGATCCTAAGTTTTAAAATGCTTTTGACTAGTGATTGCCTTGGAGTAAATCTTTAAAGCGGAAAGCTGGTTTTGATTGTATAGTTTGATGAGTGAAATTAACTAATGGTAAATGATCAAATATATTAGTTTAAAACAAATATTTAGCTATTGCACCTGTGTTTTATGTGTGTTCATTATTATGCTTTTGACGAAAGATGATGAAACACTGATGAGAGATGATTTTTCCTATTATGATTGGCTGTATCAATCATTGTGATTGAATGTTTCAATCTTATTCTACTTTGTGATGTAATTAATGTACGGTGAGACCACACTCAAATCTGGAGACGCCTATTGATTTAAGTATTGACCAAATTATTATTAGACTAATGTTTCTAGGTTATCATAAATGATAAAAAGAGAGGACTGTTAGGGAAATGATTGACCTAGACTCCTAGATGTGACGTACAGGACCAACCCTGACGTCTGTTTATCTCCTTTAAGGACACAGGCTGCTTCAGCCATAATGTTATTGTTCCCATTCTGTGACCGGGCAACACTAGGTCACAGATGGTCTTTGTTGTGGGTGCACTGGGACACTTCCTTCTTTGTTGTTTGTGGACTCCAAGGTATGACATCCTCGAGGCCATAAGTGGCGGACGCAAGTGACTCAGTGTGCCCAAACTGTCTAAAGCTATCTTATCAAAACATGTTGATTACTCTGGGAAACCAGTTAAATGGGCTAGCAAGAGAGAGGCGCTCCAGAATTGACGTGGCAACCACCCGTGCAGTCAGACCGTGACTGTGTGACTTGTGATGTGAATCCTCCGGCCGTAACTCCAAATAAACCTCCAGTGTTTGACATCAAAAGCTCCTGCTCCTAGCGTGTCTCCTTCCTGAGTCGGGGACTCCCACTGCATTGCTACACAGAAGTTTCCACTACAGCCTGTATACATGCTTATTGCACAGCTAGCATTAGCTATATGTACCTTGTTTACACTTAGTGGTCCCATGTGTTAATCTGTGTATGTTAGACTTGCATGTATGAGATCATTAAGTGCCTTGTATCTTCTTTTTGTATATTTTCACTCCGTGTGAATGTCAGTGGACTGCAAATAAGTCAAGAAAGGAGCATGGTTGCTCCTTCCCTGGCTCTCAAAAGAGTTTGGCTGGCTGTTCATTAATAAAACATATTTCAACATGTGCCTACTTTGTTCATGTCCTGTTGAGGTTCATTTCAGTATTTGTGTGCAATAATGTATTTACAAAGTGTGAAGAGGAGGCAACTTTAGAATAGGGAACCTGTTCAGGTCAATTAGAGTCAACCTACTAGCTTATTGGTTATGAACAAGACTTCACTTTAGAATAGAGAACATATTCTTAGATATAAATACCTAATTTTGAGTTATTTAGACACAACTAACACTTATAGTTTCATGTCTTGTTACATAAGAATAGATCATATTTGTTAAGTGTTATTATACTATTCTTGTGGTACTACTGCCTAATTAGGCCCATATTGAGCAGAGCATATTAAGACCAAAACTCATGTACAACAACTTCCTTAAATCAGCACTAATTAGAGGGTTATTGAGGAAACACTCTCAACTAATGGCTTATTACTTGTAGAATATGGTCATGTAGAGTAAGGCATTAATAAGTGTTTTATGACTAATAAAGAGGCAATATACTGCTAATATGCATGCTAATTAATTAGTTGATAGTGAATTTGTGTACCTCAATTTAAAATGTTACCAAAGTCACTTATTAGATGCTTTACCCAAAGCAACTTACATACACACAAACCTGTGGACTATCGCCACAGGGAGACAATGCCATGCTGACTGCAGTGGCGATTGAACCAGTACTCCCCTGATCTGAAGATCAGCGCACATACCACTGAGCCACAGCCTCCTGAGATCACCAATAGTCCAGTCTGTGCCGGAGTGCACTCTGACACTCACAGAGACAGTATACGTGGAGCGTACCCGTATCTAAGTCTTCAGTAAAAAACGGACAAAAAAACCTTGCTCGACATGACGGCATAGCCCTGCTCACGGTTGCAGTTTACCCTCCCACACCAACAACATCTTTGTATTGCAGATCTACAAAAGGTGAAAGCATGGAACTTTTTTAATGCAACCGTTTTTGAAATGATCTGTTGTCTCAGACATCATACACAGAACATGCACTTTATATGTGAGATGTCTTCTCTGGGCTCCCAAACCCAACCACGTACTAGTGTTCCCTTGAGACACGAACGTCTCAGCTGGATTTACACACAATCTGGAGACACTTGGACACAGGACAATGGGTCTGAGCAGAGCAAGCTGCCATGTCCTGAACACACACACGGTCCCATATATGTGCAAAGCCACCCACCCCACATTTATCATCTCGTTTCACTTTCTGTTGGCTCTCATGATCAATCATAGTCCCCATGTTTGCTCTGCTACCGGCCATCTTTCAATGTCACCTTCAAAGGACCGATGTGTCCTTATTGCGGAGTGAAGGTGAGTGTATGTGTGGTCAGAGTTCTTCTGTGTGTTTGAGAAGAGAGGGCTTCCTTTTTAGTACATTTGTATATGATCATTGGTGTTTATTATGTTGCTTGATTCTTGTATAGCAAGATGTGATGCTTACCGTGAGGAACATGTCACAAACTCAAAGGCATACGGTTTAGATCGTAGCATTACAGTCCTCTCAACGGAGGGAAACCAGTCCTATCAGCTGACAGTGCTCCAACACTCACAGGATTACCTGTCTCCACATCTCACCAGCCTGCAAAGTCAGCTCAGTACCTCATGACCTCTGTGGCCTTATCTCTCTCTGTCTGCAGCTCAAACTCCAACCACCAACCACCATGCACCAACTCTGCCTGTTTCACAATCAAATACTTGTGTTGTTTCCTTACCTGCCTATCTAGTTGCATTACAAAAGGTTATTGGTTGCATTAGGGGACTGCTCAATAAACATGTTGTCACTATAAGGGGGCATTTATACAAATACTACATTTCTGTGTGGCTTTAAGATGCACTATAATGTCTTTGCTATATTTGAGAGTTTCCATAAATATCGAAGCATCAATACTCATCCTCAGTGAATATTTTAAACAGTTGCGCTGCCTTTTCTTCTCTCTCTTATCTCCGACAGAGAGTTTACACAGACACAGATATTATTTGAAACCTTTAATTGTACGCCTTCAATGTTGGTATCACTGTGTGGTATGGACAATGGTGAAAAATAGTCATATACTAAAGGCATTGTTTCTGTAAAGGACCCCTTTAATGTCCCCGTTAAATACAAGAATAAACAGGTGAAGTAAGTTGATACAGTTGAGGACACAAGGGAGTAACAGCAGAACAAAACCGTTATGATAGTGAATCAATTCCATGTACGATTGTCTACAAAGCAAGACTCCAGGAAATACCCTAAGCAGACTCTGAACCTAAATCAGCATTTGGCTGAAGGGCTTCTGCTGACACAAGGAGGAGGCAGGCACTGTGACAGTCCCCCCCCTTCCTCTCTTCCTCCCTCCATCTCAAACTGTCATCTGGCCTGCACATGAACCCTACTCACCTCCTCACCCCAAAAGTAGCAGTATGCCTGTTGTGTGTATGTGTGACTTGCCTATCACATAAAAAACACATATTGGATAATTGTCATGAAATCAAGATACAAGCTCCACCAGCACACTGACCAGAGGGGTTGCTGCTGTGTCCATGGTTACAGAATGACGTGGCTCCAATCAGATTCAGATCCCAAATGTAATCAGTTCTTCCTTGCCTTATGGCCTCTACTGTTCCATCATGTTTCATGAAAATCTGGCCACTAGTCTGTCATTTAAATTATATTGGGGCTTTGAAACTATTGAAGCCTAAATATTTTCATTGGAACTTTTGCAGTATTTGTACATTGTAGCATTGCTTCAGTAAATACTTGCATAGATTCATCTCAAAATGTAAGAAGCTGCAGCATGGGGACAACTCGCTAGTCTTTCCTAATTTGGTAAAGCTCCTCTTTGGTGAACCATGATTGGCCAAGATGCCGCCTCAACCAAAAGCAGTGCCCACATACAGCATGGCCTGTATTGCTAATGTATTGCCTCATATTTCAGAAACAGATGTATTCAAAAAAAATGTTCGTGACCCGTCATGTTGAAACATGAGCCAAGCACCTGGCTGGAGCACATCCCCTCAGCAAGCAGGTTACCTGCCTGCATGTGCCTGTTTGAGCTATATCTTGGTTTATATTATTTAATAGTTCAACATTTATTTTCTTGCTGTTTTTATTTTTTGTGAATTAGCCTTTTTTTGTAATTTAAGTTAATTGAAGTAGTTGTTTTATGCTTTTATTTTGAAGGTGGTGTGGGCACCTTATGATATGTATATATTGGAGACAGGCGGTGGTGATCAGTGCACCAGTGCAGGCATATGGTTTGTTCTTTGTTCTTTGAATGAAAGGCACAAAAAGGATCCTCTTGCTCAGCGGCAGTTTATTTCTTGAAGTTGTTCGCCACTACAGTGCCTAAGGCTAAAGGCTTTACATAATAAATGCCATGGCCACTTTGAGGGACATTTTGGGGATGCTCAAAGTGTTAAGCCCAGTTGGTGATGCCAGGATGGGGACAGCCACACTTTGAGCTTCTGAACGGCTCCTCAGAAACCAGAGGGACGCCGTACAGCTCTTTGTTATACACTCTGGTCCTGTACCACCCTCCACAGGTTGTAAGACAGTAGCAAGCAATATGTGCAGCTACTACATATCACACACACACACACACACACACACACACACACACACACACACACACACACACGCATGCACGCGCGCACACACACACACACACACACACACACACACACACACACACACACACACACACACACACACACACACATGTCCCCAAGGGTCACCAGGAAGCAGAGAACAATAGAGGACCTCAGACGACCTGACTCCTGGCTAATGGCTCACCTCTAGAGAGCTGACACACACATGCATTCAAACGCATCAGCACACACACGGCAGGTATCAGAGGATGCTTAGGCATTTACTATCATACGAACATACATGAGTGTTTATGATACATTTATGATTTATTTTATCAGAGCATCTTGGTGATGGTGGCGAACATTCTCTGTGGACGTGCATCTGTCTGTCATCCCTCCACATATCTGTACACCCATGTCTCCACACATCTCTCCACATCCAGAGTACCTGCACCGGGCAGTAAGTGTGTGTGCTGTAGTAACATGGTGTGATGAATCTGCCTATACATCAGAGTTGTCAGGGTTTGAGTGAACTATTGGCCTTTAATGGCCAATAAATACAGGTTAGCAGGACAGAGGTTGGCTGCAGGTCACAGGGTGGAGAGTGTGTGTGTGTGTGTGTGTGTGTGTGTGTGTGTGTGTGTGTGTGTGTGTGTGTGTGTGTGTGTGTGTGTGTGTGTGTGTGTGTGTGTGTGTGTGTGTGTGTGTGTGTGTGTGTGTGTGTGTGTGTGTGTGTGTGTGTGTGTGTGTGTGTGTGTGTGTGTGTGTGTGTGTGTGTGTGTGTGTGTGTGTGTGTGTGTGTGTGTGTGTGCGCGTGTGTGTGGGGGGGGGGTTCACAAATAGGTCTTTAAGAGAGAAAATTAGACTTGCTAATTTGACTACTGATTCTGTCGGAAAAACTATAAGGCAATTGAGAAGATCCTGGCATCACTGTCCCCAAGTCATACATGGATGATATGGATTTTGCATTCGGCTGCGTTATTCTTAATTTCATATTGTCAATATCTTAGCCATACTTTTGAACATTTCCCCCCAAAAGCAACATTTCTATCTCCTTCTTCTAACTTGTGAACTCTTTACAAGTCCTTCTCTGACTGGTTTTCCAGCTGGTCTCATCAACGGCTCCCCCTCCTCCTCTCATCTGTCCGTGTCTGTCTCAGTGAGACAGCAGTCACCTTTTAGCCCTGTGAAAGGCTCGGCCTTCAGGCCCACCTCCCACAGAGAGGATGGGGTCAAAAGCGATCCAATCCAGGAAGTGATTTTACGCCCTTCACACATGTGAGCAGCTTTTAAAGAGCAGAGCGAGAGGACAGGAGGCTGGAGGTGCAGTGATGAGCTCCACAAGCCTCAGATCTTCTAACTACCGGCCCTTTATTGAGGACACGTCTATTCTTCATTCACCCCCCCCACACCCTTCTCTACCCATCCTTTCCCACAACCCCATATATTTAACCCCTCTTCTCTTATAGATGAGTATACTTCAGGATAATAACGCTGTTGATTTAAGGTTTGTTTAGAAAGAATGCAAACAAATTATAAATGGGAGAAAAATCTCAATAGGGTATTATTACATTATTACAATGGATCAATCAACCTTTAAATTGGTCTTGTAGGAGCCACGTCAGGACATCAGCGACACCCACACCAACATGAATCTCACACACACCAACAATGGCTGACTGCTTTGGACCTGTGCTCACGTCCCTCTGAGTCTTCTGGAAAGTACCCAGGCTAATTGTGTGCCTGGGTTGAGTGAAACGCTGCTGGCTCCACCGGCTTTGAGCCTCCCGTTTGCTGATGGAATCTGCCGCTGTAAAGTTACAGTTGATTTGGTTGATAATATCCCAAAAAGTGAATATTATTTCAGTATTAGTTGACAATGTTTGGCAACATACGCTGTAAATGAAGCTTCTGTCTTTCAACATGGGGGATGATAGGACAGTCAGCGCAACAGTCAGACATCTCAATAACAAGCTTAAGAGCCAACAAACTAAATAATGCTTGTGTTTCAAATGCATTATATATTATATAAAACTCCACACAGACAATTATCCAGGGATAGGATGCGTATTCATTATTCACCATAAATAAGTATTTACTTATTGCTAATATTGTGGCACAAGCCATTTTCTACCGCCATATTTCACCGGCGTATTTTTCACAATGATTTTTAATGGTCTAAAATGACAACAACTGTAGCTTACATATTGATTGATTTGGTTGTCATTAAAAGTATGGTGAAAAATAAATGGTATGTCACGTGTATGCCTGGTTAGTGATGCGTGACAACATGTGTGTGGTCGTGTACTAATCACTTTGTCAACTAATGTCAGCAGAACTGGATCTGTAAGAACGTTCTACTCCTTGGCCTGCTTGTCGTTGGTCAGGTAATCCGCCCCAGCCTCCGAATTAAGACTCAGACGTATTCAGAGTTCGGTTCCTAGGCCCACCAGGATGTTGGGTCCCTGTTTTAAGGGCTCATAACTGGCCCTGGAACCGCTTTGGTGGAAAAGGGGTAACCGTCAACAGAGTTTAAGTTAGGATAGTGGTTAGGAGGTCTGCAATATCGGAGGGGGCATGTCCATGTAGGGCTTTACACACAAGCAGGAGAAGCGTTAAATCCATCAAGAACAGCAAGTAGAGAGAGGCCGTATAGGGGGATATGCACCCTCTCCCGGGTCCTTGTCAGTAGCCAGGATGCGGCGTTATGGACCAGTTGCAGGAATGATTGACTGTTCCCATGCAGGATACAGGCAGTCGCAGTAGACCAGGTGGGAGGATGTAAAGGCGTGGAGGACTTTCTCTAATGAATCGATTCTTTGCTTGATTTTGGCAGTAATACAGACTTTAACTATAGAGTGGTGCCGTGATTACGTATGTGTGTAGGCCGACCCGGAAGAAAGCTGCGCAAGGGTTCCCTCGACAAAAAAGCAATGGGATTTCTCCATAAGATTTTTGGAATATTGTTAAATGTAAGATCTGTGGAAAACGAACCTGTTTGATAAATGCACGTTTTGTTCAGCCGGATAATCTCCACAAGTCCACCCTACTTTTATTATTTTCGAATCATAAATCTAATGTCCAGAAGCAAAATGCTAACGTTACGCTATAAACGAACTACAGCCGAGTCCAGCAGGACTTCAACATCACGCCAACTTAAGATCCATATTCAAACATTCAGATTCAAAATGTTGAAGTTAAAGCATTTGTTTGAACAGTTTGCAGGAGAACAGAACAGGGCAAACAAACTTAGAGGAGTGTTTACGTGGTCGGCGTAATGACGTACAACGTCCTCCACTAGTCTTATTCAGCCACTTGGTAACAACCATCGTTTTTCAGACACGTAAACTCTTCAGAAATCACCAGTGGGGTCACTGCTGATGGGTTTAATGTCGTAGAACAAAACGTGATCCGTCTCATACATTTGTGTCAACCACAGACCTTATTTCGTAACTAGTTAGAAACTAGTTCAAAAAACCCATGGACTCTGAGACGAGGGAACCGGAAACATGCTAACTCACTTCTGGGTGTTAGGACTCGTCACTGCACCACTCTGTTGCACTGCCCTGTGTTGTCGAGCTTAAAGACTCTTAAAGACACACATTAGAAGTTTGGTTTCACAGGAATGGATCGGTTGCCAAGACTTTCTAAGGTAGGGGGCCAAATAGCACATCTTCAAACTTGCTTTCATTCAGTAGTGTTGTGCCATCCAACACTTCAGGTCCTCAAGGGAATTATTGAGGCTCATATGATTGGACCGATGTTTTGGTTTCAGAGGAAATAAAGCTGATTGTCAGCAGCCATATCAGTACAAGGAAAAGTATTTGTCAATAAATTGGCCAAGGGGACGCATCTACAAAGACAACAGAATGGGAAGAGAAGGTCATATCTTTGAGGTAGGACTTGAACCAGTTTAAGGCAGTACCATCAGCACCAACACAGCGGGTTTTGAGTCTGTGTGTTTGTTCAACCAGATTACCAAGGTTTAAGTTTAAGTATGTTCGGTCTCTCTGGGAATATGTATATGTCTGTAAGTGCATATGTATATGTACATGCATGTGTATTTTCAACTTTAAATGTGTCTCTTACCTTAGACATGTACGTGTACTTTATGTAAGCATGGGTGTGTTTGTGTTAAGACAGCAGGGCGCCACATCTACACTTAAACCCCTGTGTGACCCCTGCATGATCATCCCAGTGTTTAACACACAGCCCCAGTCCACATTCCAATCTGTGTGTGTGTGTGTGTGTGTGTGTGCGTGTGTGTGTGTGTGTGTGTGTGTGTGTGTGTGTGTGTGTGTGTGTGTGTGTGTGTGTGTGTGTGTGTGTGTGTGTGTGTGTGTGTGTGTGTGTGTGTGTGTGTGTGTGTGTGTGTGTGTGTGTGTGTGTGTGTGTGTGTGTGTGTGTGTGTGTGTGTGTGTGTGTGTGTGTGTGTGTGTGTGTGTGTGTGTGTGTGAGAGAGGGAGAGAGTGCACTCCCCATTAAACATGGTTGCATGTACCTGTCATAAAACATAGAGTGATACAACAGACAGTCCAGAGCATGAGAAGACTACATTTATTTTGCAAAAGATAAATTGTTATATAGTGTTATATTTCAAATGGTTTCTACTGATCAGTTCACAGTAATGAAAGCTGTCCAACATTTAGTTGATTTAACATTCAGTAAAGTTATGTTCAGGTGACAAAACGACATAGTTAGGTTGAGCTAAAAGATCATGGTTTGGGTTGAAAAAAAGGACGCCAACTTGTGTTTCGTAACGTCATCTAAATGTCTATGTTGCATTGCTTTGATCGTGTAGGCTCAGCAAGTCAAACATCTTTTCCATCTGTCTGTCCAAACAAATACAATAATAACTCCCCTTTAAAGCTCTAAAACACATTGCATTATGTTAAATATACATCAGACTGAACGGGGTGTTAGGTTGTGTTACATTGTAGGATGGTCAAGAGCTTCAGAAATCCCAACCCTTGGTCTAGGACTGTGTCTGAAAACGGGGTACAGCCAGACTGGCCCTTTCAAAACAAAAACTTGCTCAACGAGACCGTTTTACGGTGGGCCATCTACAAAATATGATTTTAAAATAACCAAGTGGGAAACTAACAGCAGGGCTTAAGGATGCTCAGCTGATATATCATGTTTGGTGGGCCTCTTGATCTCAGAACCAGCTTCGGGTTAAAATGGTTCAGCATTGAAATGTTGGAGCACATTCATGCTCCCAACCGATGAACCCTCACCTAAGTCTAGGAGTCTAAGAGTCAGACTAAGAGCGATCATATGATTATGTTGTTCATATCAAAGGTCCATTTTGTAACAATTTATTTATTGGATCTGAAGCCCCCTAACTGTTTAACATAGTCATGTAGTTCATGTAAGATTGTGTTAAAGGTGACATGTCATGCTTTTCCGGTTAGTACCCGTCCCCTTGTGTGTTATGAAGGTTTTTATGCATGTAAACGGTGTGCAGAGTCAAAACCCTCAAAGTACACCCTGTAGGGCAGGGATGGGCAACTTTGATGGTGGTGGGGGCCACATAATTGATGTACTGGCCACCAGGGGGCCGCAGATTCACTTGGAACACACAAAAATTCCATGTGTTGTATGTAATTATTAACAAATATACTAAGTCTGACATCTTCATTGACATTTTACAATCAAAGGGAACATCCCCAATAAATGGGAACATCCTCTAATAAGCTCACTAAACAAATATCAGTTCACAGAAATGTTATTTCATTTGTACAAGTGGCATGTTTGTATTGAA